>NC_056728.1:588769957-588912457 GCF_019279795.1 Protopterus annectens
ACCATACCAAGTATATCCTTGAATTTCTGAATCCCTTATTTTCTTTGCCACTGGTTATAAATATAATGCAAATAACAAAGGGGAAGAGAACACCCTGCCTGGTTCCTCTGCCCAAACAGAAATTATCAGAGAGGACCCCACCCACTTTAATTTTTTGCCTCCGATCCCTCATATATCCTCCTAATCAACCTTTAATTTTATCATGGAATGCAAATGCTTCCATTGCCCTGCTCATGAAGTCCCACTCTACTCTGTCAAATGCTTTCTCTACATCAAGACACACAAACAACAATGGTATTTTCTTAATGCTTTGGTTCTGTCTGGATCATCAGTGTTTTGTTAATGTTGTCATATGTTTGCCTCCCCTCCATAAATCCACATTGATCCGTATCTATCAATTTTGGCATCACATTTTCCATTCTTTTAGCCATTATAGACATAAATATTTTATAATCATGGTTTAGTATTGAAATGGGCATGTATGAAGCTGGATCCTCTCTAGGTATTACAGCTACCACTGATTTCTTCCAGGATGTTAGTACTTCTCCTCCTCTTAAAATACTGTTAAACAAAACCTTCCACATCTTTGTCAGTTTTTTCCCCTCCTAACTTCCAAATGTCCACAGAAATACCATGTATTCCTGGGAACTTTCTTGTAGATTGGTTATACATCTCCATTTTATCTCATCTCCTCTTATCTTAACTGTTATTAATTGAGCCTCATCTACATCTAACCTTGGCATATTTAATTATTCCATAAACATTTCCATTTGTACCTTTTCCTGATTTCCATATTTCTCTGCTTTATACAGACTTTCATAGAATTTCCAAAATATTTCTAATACCTCTACAGGATGTCTTGTTTTCTTCCTTGTTAGAGGCTCCTTAAGCTTAACAACAGCCCTTTCTACTTTCTGTTGCCTAAGTCATTGTGCTAAAAGTTTTTGTGGTGTAGAGTTTTTAACAAAAATCAGCTGCTTAACAGCAATCTTTCTAAACTCATGCATATTATTGAGATAATCCTTTATTTTCTGTTTAGCATTCTGCAGTTGCTACTCTTCTTGTTCTGTGAGATTCCTCCTGTTCTGCAATACTTTAACATTTGTCAGTCCCTCTAAATAATTCTTGTTACTTCTTATCCATATCTCCCTTTCTTTTATTTCCACCCTATTTTTCAACTCCACTTTAAATTTATCCCACCCCGACTGTATTTTCAGAAGATATTTCTATCTTCTGTAATAGCTTCTGAATAATTTCCACTTCCCATTCCTTATATTCCTCTCTTTTTAACAAATAGGTGGGAAAGCGCTAGTGTCTCATTTTTATTTCATTGCCCTGTATTTTTATTTAAGTTATTATTGGTGCATAATCTTTAATAGTTACTGGGTACGTATCAAGATCTTCAGTTAAATGCTCATGTTCCTGTGAAATGTAAATTCTGTCTAGCCAGCCCAGTTTTTATATCTTTGGGAATAATATGTAAATTCACTCTGAACTCCTAGTACTGAATTCACATCTTCCGTGCCAAATATTTTCATAAATTTCTTCAAATGTCTACTCTACTTTGTTATACTTTCCTTTTTGGGCTTCCCAGACACATTTTCACTGCTGCAAATCAAATTCCTCTTCTTACCTATAAGTAATATTCCTTGCTGAAAGCTGATTATTTCTCTCAGAATTTTCTTAAGCACCATTATAGCTGTTTTAGGTGGAAAATAAGTACATAAAGCCATTGTAATCCTCTTCCCTTGCCAGTAGCCCTTTAATACTACAAATCTAACATTATTATCTTTTTCATCCTCTTCTATTGCAATTGGTGCATCTCTTGCAATTAATATAAGTACTCCTCTTTTCCTTTGTCCCAGGTATTCCACGGAATAACTATCCTGGAAACCTTTCTTTCTCAAATTCACATGTTCAGTTCTTTCCAAGTGTGTGTCCCAGAGCATAACTATTTGCACTCTATACTTTTGTAATATAGTTCACTACTCTTTCTTTTTTGTATTTATCTGTGATACCATTGACATTTAAAGACATTACAAAAAGCATAATTGTATTAAAAAGTTATTATTACCACCTTTTATGTATAACAACTTTTTTGTTAAATGTCTAGTTCCAGCTTTTGTATTACATGCATACACTGTTTGGGAAGTTGAACTTTTATATAGTTGTTTCTTGTCATATCTGTTTGAGCCTATGTGATTATCTAACAAAACTTATTTTATTGAAAGCCCTCAAACATATACCCTCAATACCCACCTAAAATATATTAACTTAACAGCAACACACAACACTATGTGCAACTTCAAATGATGATGTTTTATGCTCCTAGTAGGAACAAATGTTTCAAACAGACAGCCACACTTACAGACTTGAGTTAACCTAGAAGAAAGGTCATCAGTGCTAAGACACATGGTGCAGCCTGTGCTTCTACTAAGTGCTATCTGGTTTTGTCTTATCTTTATAGCTTTCTCAGCTGGGAAAACACCTGAATGTTTTCAGAGAACATTATTTTCTAGCCAATTTTATTTTTTTTCTAACCAATTTCTCTTTACCAGAATGTAGCCAGTTTCCTCTTTATCATACTGTCTCCATGGAGACATGAGGACCAGATACAGAATTGCTACTAAGCATACATTTATTTGCTAGAAAAAGCCATAGAATATTCCATATTCTTTTTCATTTACTTGCTTTCTCTTAAAACTTTTTACTAAATCAAGCTAAGGGCCTTAATCCAGTCATTCTTCCATGCAAGAATGAGAAAAAGTTCATTTTTCTTTTGTCATGCTGTTTTAACCAGAGTATTTTTTACATTGCAATGCCTACATTTCTTAAAATTGAACAAGGAGAAAGAGAGAAGAAGGGAGGTTAAAAATAAAAAAAAAGCAAAGAACAGTAGCACCTGTTTACAGTACTATCCCATTACATTTAAAAATAACTGAGAAAACTTTATAGCATACAAAGAAAATCGTACAGTATAAAAACAGTACTATTAAGAATTTTTTTGTTTTATTTATAGTTAACTTTCTCTCTCCTCTTCCCATCCCCTAAGTATTTTTCCGAACATTGATGACATGAAGTAAGGCATATACTTTAGAGTCTCCCACAAGTCCAACAGAGTCCAATATTTCCAGATTTTCTTTTTCTGTCATATTTTACTAATGTAATTATTGCTTTGTAATCCAACATCTGTCAATTTCCAAGTTACTAGTTTTATTCTTGTTCATCTCCATCTCCCAGATCCTGTCTCTGCTTCATTTCCAACTTACTCTCAATTCTTCTAGTCAACTCTCGTGCTCTCTTCCTTCTCTCCAGCATTTTCTGTTGAAAGACTGGAAAAGGTTTCACTGGCACAATTTCTCTATGGTCTTTATTACCAGAAAAACAAGAAGCAGAATCTCCTTCTGTTTCACTGCTCATGTTTTGTTGGACAAATGTTTGTATTTCTTCCTTAGCATGTACTTCATCAGAAATGATTTTGTCCTTCCAGGGAGAAGTATTTTAAAGATAGCTGGGTACAGCAGTTTCAGTCTCATGCCTGCTTCTCAACATTCTGTAAATAGTGGAATACATTTACTCCTGTTCTGCTCGGTGTACAATGAATAATCATTCTCCACAAATATGCTGCTGTCTCCCACTTTTAGTACTTTGTCCTTCTGCCACAGTTTTGTCAGAATCCACTCCTTCTGCTGGTAGGATTGCATCTTTGCTATTAAAGGTCTGCGTTGCTTTCTTATAGCCAGGTTTGGAGCATGCACACTATGTGCCATTTCATTTAACAACTCCTGCTGTGGAATACCAGTCTAGTTGCTTATTTGTGCTTTCATAAAATTAAAATAGCCCGTTCCTTTCAGCTTCTCTGGTACAGCTGAAAATCTCAGGTTTTCCCTACATGCTTTGTCCTCTAATTCTTTTATTTTCTGAAACACCTCTTCTTGAACTGTCTCATATTCAGCCAGCCTTTTCTTAATTTCAGCCTCTGATTTTTGCACTTTTATCACCTCATCTGAATATCTGTTTAAAGCTTCTTCCATTTTTCCAGCCTTTTGTTGTTTGAGTTGATATACTCTATCAGTGTTTTGTTTATTTTAACCAGGTCTGTTTGCAATTGTGTAATGCTTTCCTCATGGTTACTAGAAGTCATGTCTGGAGTTCTCACTACTTTTTTGCTGAACAGCGGCAGTACTTTTCCCAGTCACTGTTTTTTCATTACCTTTTGTAGCAGATTTTCCTTCAGATGCTCTGTATTTCTTTTTTTCCTGACATCCAGGCAGTGCACCTACTAGCCAGTTACTAAAATTTACCCAGAGACTCAAAAGCCCACTGGCCTTCTCTGCTGAGTTTCTGTTTTCACACTAGGAGAGCTAGAATTAAGCTGTTACTCGGTGTGCAGCCATCTTGGAAGTCTCTATCTTTAATATTTTTATGCTTGTGATACAGCATTGCATGTATTTTATTGATCCAGTGTGACCTGATGTTACCAAGAGCATAGTCAGCTATTAATGCTGGAGGCCATGATACATCACAGGGTTTCCACTGGACAACTAAATAAGCTGGCATGTCATAAGGCAAACTCAAACTGTGTAAACACAACTTTATACGGTCAGCTGGAATTTTATAGAGTGATACTGAAAAGCTACAATGTGATGGTAATGTTACAGAAAGTGAAGCTTTCACTGAATGACTACATTACAAAAGACTAAGCACAGAAAGCAAGGGAGTCAACCTACACCTGAAGGTTGAGTGACATTACTACTGACATCCGTAATTACTGCCCTACATTTTGGTAATTGCATACTTATGACAATTATTTCATACACTCATATTGCCTACAAATTGTTGGTGTTTTGACAGCACTTGAACCAACAGGTCACCATTAACATATTACAGTTAGTTAGCATTTGTGATGGTACAATATATTAGTAATTCAGACTAGTGCACTAAATATATCTTTATTTTATTTTCATGCCTTACTGATAACAGTAATTCAGGCTAGTGCACAATATATAGTTTTACTTTATTCTTTGTGCCGATCTGATAACACATTAATTCAGGCTAGTGCACCAACTATAATTTTACTTTATTTTTGTGCATATCTAATAAAATTAATTCAGATGAGAGTACCAAATATGGCTTTACTTTATTTTTTGTGTATATCTAATAACATTAATTCATGCTAGTGTACTAAATATGGCTTTACATTATATCTGATAACATTAATTCATACTAGAGTACCAAATATGGCTTTACTTTATTTTTCATGTATATCTAATAACATTAACTCAGGGCAGTGTACCAAATATGGCTTTACATTGTTTTTCATGTATATCTGATAACATTAATTCAGGTTAGTGTACCAAATATGGCTTTACTTTTTTTTTTTTTTTGTACTTATATGCTAACATTTATTTCTGGCTAGTACACATCAACTTTACTACACATGATGTTGTCATGGTGTACCATGTACATTTGCTGAATCACAGTTTAGGTGTCTCAGAGTCATTGTGGCATGTGTTCCACAATGCACCATGCTTTGTGAAATGTGCATCATTGCAAGTATGCATCAAGACACTAAAGATTCATGGGTGTATACCAGGTTTATGAACTTTCCTACCCTAATATTCATTATCTGTGTTTTTATATATATATATATATATATATATATATATATATATATATATATATGTGTGTGTGTGTGTGTATGTTAAATATAATTATATACACACACACGCACATACACACACACACACACACACACACACACACATATATATATATATATATCATCAAACTGAAATAAATAATATATATATATATATATATATATATATATATATATATATACACACACACACACACACACATCTATATCTAATATATATATATATATATATATATATATAATCATTCTAAATTATGAATAAATGGCTGTAAGCATGAATAAGTTGCAGGTAAAACAGAGGATGATTGAGAACCTGGCAAGTTTCTGAGACTTTGTTCAGCAAATCATGACTGACTAATCCAAAGTTTCTTAGCTAGCATTTTTGAAAAACTAGTGAATTGTAGCAACAGCAAATTATATTGATTAATATAATACCCTCTCTATGTGGAGGAGTTGTGCTGTGTACAACCTTCTGAGTAAACATTACAACACTGAGGTCGCATAACGCTTTACTTAATTTTTTGTGTATATCTAATAACATTAATTCATGCTAGTGTACTAAATATGGCTTTACATTATATCTGATAACATTAATTCGTACTAGAGTACCAAATATGGCTTTACTTTATTTTTCATGTATATCTAATAACATTAATTCAGGTTAGTGTACCAAATATGGCTTTACTTTTTTTTTTTTTTGTACTTATATGCTAACATTTATTTCTGGCTAGTACACATCAACTTTACTACACATGATGTTGTCATTGTGTACCATGTACATTTGCTGAATCACAGTTTAGGTGTCTCAGAGTCATTGTGGCATGTGTTCCACAATGCACCATGCTTTGTGAAATGTGCATCATTGCAAGTATGCATCAAGACACTAAAGATTCATGGGTGTATACCAGGTTTATGAACTTTCCTACCCTAATATTCATTATCTGTGTTTTTATATGTGTGTGTGTGTGTATGTTAAATATAATTATATACACACACACGCACATACACACACACACACACACACACACACATATATATATATATATATATATATCATCAAACTGAAATAAATAAAATATATATATATATATATATATATATATACACACACACACACACACACACACACACACACATCTATATCTAATATATATATATATATATATATATATATATATATATATATAAAATCATTCTAAATTATGAATAAATGGCTGTAAGCATGAATAAGTTGCAGGTAAAACAGAGGATGATTGAGAACCTGGCAAGTTTCTGAGACTTTGTTCAGCAAATCATGACTGACTAATCCAAAGTTTCTTAGCTAGCATTTTTGAAAAACTAGTGAAGTGTAGCAACAGCAAATTATATTGATTAATATAATACCCTCTCTATGTGGAGGAGTTGTGCTGTGTACAACCTTCTGAGTAAACATTACAACACTGAGGTCGCATAACGTTAAGGAATAGGGATGGGCTCAGGAAAAGGAGCGTCTTCCTTCTTCCCTGAGTTTCTAGAACCTCAAAATTACAATAGTTAACAAGGATATGTGTTCACATCTCCGTACATGGGGGGGCTTACAAAAATTAGAAATTGTGATTTGCATAAAACGAATTCCATAACTTAATTTCAGTCATTTGTGAACCAGAAAAATCAGTATTTGTTGAGATATTTTGATGTAGGATGTGATGGAAAAGTAAAATGTGTTTTACTTTTTTATCAGGTGTGTATTTTATAATTATGACATTGATAGGGATCCTTGAAAGGCCAAAATTAATAACCCTCACACCCTGAGAAGAATAACTTTAGTCATCTTTGTTATGCTAGATGTTGTTCTTTACAGTGTATAGTTTTGGGGTGTATAAGTGCATTTTAAAAATTTGAAATGAAGTTCAGAAATATAAATTTATTTTATGCTGCTTGAATTTAACATGGTTCTTTTTTAACTTTATTTTTTTGTTTTTGGCAGAAATTATTACCATAATTCTCAAGTAGAGGTGCATACTTTTAAAACACTGTTTGAGTTTTGTTTGTCATACCTGTTTTGTTTTCAACCCTGGCTGGTACATTTATATCATGTTGAAAATGCTGTTAACATGTTGTGGTTAACTGGGAATACAGTTTTGCAGTTTAGCAAGTGGTACAACAGAGGCAGCACCTAATACAAGAGCACTGTTAAACTGTCAGTGTTGTGCTGTTTAACAAGGATGTTTCATATGTTATAAAGGAGAAAATCAGTGATTGTGTGAAGAAACAATTTAGAAACTATCTGTGCAGTGAATTTTGGCATAAAAATAGTTATTTAGTTTGACTTTGTATAAAAACAGTTTACATAGTGGGATGCATTGTCCATTAGGAATGAGCCCTGATTGTGACCTGGATGATCTCAGTTTGGTTAGTGAAAACAAACTCTGAAGAGACAATGGGGGGGGGGTGGCTAGGAACAGAGTGGGATTTTGCTTTACTCGTCTATCTCAGGGGAAAATGAAGGATCCTTTGCTCAGCTTACAGCCCATGGTTTAGACTGGAGTCTCTAATCTCAAGCAAAATAAGGAAAAGCACTGGCAGATAATCCACAGACAATGCCCCCCAAACATTATTGCATACTTGACATGAGGTGGGATTTTGGGTAGGACATAAACAAAAAAGCCTCCCACTGGTGTCAGGATGGCCCCATATGTGGTTTCTCTGATCACCTCTCTAACCACTTTCTGAACCTTCCACAAAACTTCCCTGCTTAGTGGAGCTGCAGTATGGGAGGGAACACTATTTAAGTGGTGGGGCTGCAGTGTGGGAGGGCACACAATTTAAGTGGTGGGGCTGCAGTGTAGAAGGGCCTGCCATTTAAGTAGTGGGGCTGCAGTGTGGGAGGGCACACCATTTAAGTGGTGCGGCTGCAGTATAGGAGGGCCTGCCATTTATGTGGTGGGGCTGCGGTGTGGGATGGCACACCATTTAATTGGTGGGGCTGCAGTGTGGGAGGTCACCATTTAAGTGGTGGGGCTGCAGTGTGGGAGGGCACACCATTTAAGTGGTGAGGCTGCAGTGTGGGAGGGCATGCCATTTAAGTGATGGGGCTGCTGTGTGGGAGGGCAGCCCATTTAAGTGGTGGGGCTGCAGTGTGGGAGGGCACACCATTTAAGTGGTGGGGCTGCAGTGTGGGAGGGCACACCATTTAAGTGGTGGGGCTGCAGTGTGGGAGAGCATGCCATTTAAGTGCTGTTTGTGTTAGCTGTGGAAGATCAAAGAGGGGCCTTGAAACAACAAATGATAGACAATGGGGGTGGGCAAAAATGATTCATATAATGCCTTTAGCATATTATAAGGGGTCAGTAAGTGAACATGCTGCAAGAACTTCAGTGAGGAAACAAACACAAAATGGCAAGTCATGTTGGAAATATAATTGCTTTTGTTCCGATTGTGGTTGAATGCTGAACTTCTTTTGAAAGAATGCAGTTTTATTGTTAAGGTTATAATAAAATTAAAAGGAACATTCATTGCTGCTTAGTCCATTAAGGTTTAAGTGCTAAATCCTACATAAAATAATTTCACACACTTTGTAGAGACTTTTCTAAAAAATTCAGTCCAAAATCATTAGTGATTGCAGAAGAGTAGTTATTTGATTAGGACTGTCTGATTCAACATGAGATAGACTTGTTGTGGCATCTAAAGTAAAAGCATACAGGAAAGGTGACATTCAGAGAAAAATGTGGACACTAAATCAGGCATTCAGTATTACAGTGTCAGTGGCAGCAAGTGAAAGAGATGCTTCTGTACTACAACAATGCGATTAATCTACAATTAATACTGTGTCTTGTTAGGCATCTCTAGGAGATGAGCTTCGTTTTATTGTAGTTCATGGATCACAGTGATTGGACTCTGAATTCAGAAAAAGACAAATTAGTTAATTGCTAGAGTGACAGGAGACCCAACCTTAACAAATGCTTAGCATCCCTTGCTTAAGTTGTTAAGGTTGAGTCTTGGGCTAGGCAGTAAAATCTGCCAATACTGACCAGAGAAGACAGCAGCAGAATAAAAATTTGGTTCTGGCTGCTGTCTGTACTGATATGGTGTCCCTTATTTTTACAAGCTTATAAAGTAGCTAGAATAATGTGTGCTTGCCTGAATGTTCTCTGAAGGATATAAACTCTAAAACTCAAATGTATCTTGCTGTTCTGTGACTTCACTCCTCTGTCATATGTCTGAAAACCATGGACTTTTTGAGGAAAAGACAAAACAAATGAGGCAAAAATCTGGACATTCTGTGAAAATCTGGATAGTTCAAATGCATGACAAGGTGAGTGTAAATGTAAGGGACTGTGTATTACACAACCTTTCTGACAGCGCTTGCTAAGTGGCTAACTGCTTCACAGCTTTGAAAGCCGGCAAAACACTTGAGGTTTTTTTTCTTCCCTTTTTTACTATAATTAGTAGCACATGGAGCAGATAAAACTCCATGCACTACAAAGAATTGTGATTGGGTGTCTGATCATAACCCTAAATG
Organism: Protopterus annectens; assembly: GCF_019279795.1. Lineage (NCBI taxonomy): Eukaryota > Metazoa > Chordata > Ceratodontiformes > Protopteridae > Protopterus > Protopterus annectens. The sequence continues at coordinate 588,780,121 of NC_056728.1, forward strand.
ATGGGTTCTTGATATGGATGCCAAGATGAGTTTTGAATCAATGCCAAAAACATGTAATAAATGGGTTATGATTGGCGACCTGATCATAATCCTCTATGTTGTAAGTCATTGCACTGTGACATACAGAGATGATACCTTGACTATGCTTCAGATGACTGGTTATCATTAGCGGCCCAGTTGCTGAAGGAATTAGTAGTGGAGAGACAGGAATAAGTGTCCACTGTAGGCTTACCCTTCCCCTTTCCTGGAGAGGGGATGGAACAGGTTTTACTTCTGGAATGTTACCTGGGAGAAGGTCTTTCATATATATGCTTCAAGCAAAAAGGCAGGACTGTTGTTTATGGAATGAGATGGAGAGATTGTGTGTGTGTGTGTGAGTGTGTGTGAGAGTGTGTGTGTGTGTGTGTGTGTGTGTGTGTGTGTGTGTGTGTGTGTGTGTGTGTGTGTATATATATATATATATATATATATATATATATATATATATATATATACATACATGCTACACTCTAGCCGGGCATAGTAGGCTTGTGGAAGCAAGCATTCACACTGGGTTTGGTGTAGTTAGCGGGCTTTGCACAGTTCCTGCCAACCAGTAATTAGTTAGGAGAGTATGAAAACTCCTTAACTCCCACTGCAGGACTGCTATGAGCCACATATCATAATTCCCATGCTCAGAGTCCTTACTGTGGGAACAAGGGGAGAAATGAATGGAGATGTGGACTTGGTGGTTGGGGGGGTTGAAATAAAAATAAACAAAAAGAAAAACAATAGCATAAGAAAGACTATCCAAAAATAAGTGTACAGAGGAAGGGTACTGAAAAGAGTACAGTACCTGTATTAACCACAGGCTGCAGAAAAAGAAACAAAGCAACTAATGTGCATAAGATGACGACTATAAATATTGAGACCGACACAGAGAAACAGAAAGTAACAAATAATCTGGACATTGTAATTTAATGTGTTTGTAAGTGCATAACATGACTGATGATGACTATAAAGTTAGGTATCACTCCAAGGAATGTAGGTGTGAAAATGAGAACTGAAACAGAAACATGGACACCACTATCTATAATTTGTGTTGATGAACATGAGAGAATATTTTCAGGCATAGCATTGGGAAAGTCATAGTTGTTAATAAAAGCCTGTAACAATGACAAAATCACTTCAGAAAGTAAAATTACTATTTCAGAGGAGCATAACAGAAAGGCACATATGACTGATTTGCAGGTGTGCATCATCATCTGGCAGAGAACAGATACAAAGACTTTATCTGAACCAGTACATAATTAAGGCTTATACCATCAAAAAGTGGTGGCAATAGTTGTATGGCTGTAAAACTGTGAAGGCTACTAACTAAAACAAAACATTGGATCTGATGTCAATTTTCATTCTGTCCTCAACTTATGGATCCGACTCGGCAGTTGCAAAAGCGTGTGGCAACCACAAACTCTCGAGCTACTCCCTTAGGCACAATGCACCAAACCCAATTACCTCAGATCTTGTTTGCTGCTTAAAAGCGAAAGACGTGGTTCCAGCTTCTCTTGAGTTATACACACTGCATGTACTGTTTGGGTCCACTCCACCTACAGGAAAACTGTGCGATATGCCATTATTTCAACCCCAGAGCTCTGGTGGAACGTAGACATAAATTGATCCTTAAGGGGTTGCTTCCCTCTTCTTTTAGCAAGGCATTATCTGGAGCTTCCTCCTCCTCTCGGATATGTTCAGGAAAATCTAAGAAAATACATTTTTCAATTCCATCTACTCCCTCAGATCCTACATGAAAGAAAATCAAGTCCTTTGATCCAACCTCACTCTCAGATCCAAAACTAAAGAAGACAGATACCCCGGTTCCGAGTACACTATCGGATCCGAAACCTAAAATGGCCAAACTTATGTCAGATAAGAGTGTCTTGGATCCAGCTCTGCAAACATTGGATTCAACATTGGCTATTCCTTACCTTCCGAGAACTAGATATTCTCCTTCAGTGGACCTAGTCCCATCACCTTTTTTTAGTAAGACCAAAGTCCCTGTTACTTGTTTCCACTTGCGCTTCCAGGAGCCTTACTGAAGAAGATATGGAGAGATAAGTGAGAAAGATTCTCTTGATGTAGAGAGTGTCAATTGCCCTCTAGGCTCCTACCCCTCTGGGTCTGGAGATCCGACCTTCCACTATACCCTCTTTGCAAGTTCCTCCTCCAACTACCCTCTCGGTCTTGGAGTTTTCTGATCTGAGCCTTCCGGGCCCGTCAGCATCAGATCCGAGAATTTTTTTGTCCTCAGATCTGAACCTCACTCTGAGTTCTTCATTTTCTTCAGATCCAGATGGATCTTGGAGCCGGAATTACCCTGTTGACTCTGGGGTGTCTCAGTCAACTCTGAAGTTTTTGAAGCCATCTTTGCACCTCGGCGCATCAGCACAGGCTAGTTCATCTCCAACTTCAGCCTTGCAGGAGGCCTCCTTAGAGTGGGAGGGGACTATGGTTCAAAGGCTTCTCCTTATGGATCCGGGGTCTTCTTCCTCTCTGGGGGGACAGCATTTGAGGGCATGGAGAGAGCCTCATCAGCTTCCTTGGCAAAGATGGTTCTTCCCCTCAGATCCTCAGTTGGCAGGCATTTTATGTCTCTACTTAGAGTCTCATCTATCTACAGGGACAGCTGGTACCAAAACCCCAGGCTTCCCAGCAGGGTGTCCACATCTCTTCTGATATCTCTCCAGAGCATCCCACTAAGGCGTTCCCTAAGAAGAGATCATGCAAGAGGAAGCTCTTGGACTCCCCAGAGGAGTCAGTCACAGAAGATATGGACTTTGAGGAAGGTGAGGGGTCCCTGAGGTCACTTCCTGATGATGTCCAGTTTGGAGACATCCTTGAAATCCTGAAACAGAGAGTTGGCTGGAAGTCCAACAACTGTTTATCTGAGGAGTCTGTATTCCTGTAGGCATTCGGTACTGGACTGTCTACCTCCTGTGTGACTCTGCCTACCGATGACCTTATAGATTTGGTGTCTCAGTGAGTATGGAAGGCCCTGGACACCATTGAACCAATCCCTCATAGGCTAGACAAAATTTTGACAGCCCCTGAAGATAGTCAATTTTGGACAAAGGGTGTACATGGAGGCAGCCACTAAGAAGGAACTATCCGAAGAGAGTTCCACTGTCCATCCACTGAATAAGGAGTCTTGAACGATGAACAGATTTGGGAAGCATGTCTTTGCTTCAGCGACCTTTGCATTGAGGTCTCTGAATTATTTGGCACATTTCACCAGGTTATAGAGAGACCTGACTAAGGAACTCTCTGCTACTCTTTCAGGAGCCATTTCTGATGAGGTAAAGACAGCCATCACTTCTCAGTTGTTTAACCTGCAAGCAATTTCCAACTCGACCATGAGGTTAGTCTCGCATGCAGTGGGTTCCAGCATTTCCATAAGGAGGCATGCCTGGATGCGCTTATATGATTTTGTGGTGCCCTTCCAGTCTTCGTTTATCACTGTTCCCTTTGATGGAAGATCATTGTTTGGCCCCAAAGTTAAGGACACTTTATCTAGGTGTGAAAAGGATGGGAAGACCCTGTCTGCCATAGGTGTATGTTTTTCCACACCTCTAAGATCCTTATCCAGAAATCAATGAGGTACTGGGAAATGTGGTTCAGAAAGTTCTAGGGTCCTTTCAGTGATGCGAAGTTTCCCCCTGTGGCAGAGGGAGGAATTCAAACAGTAGACATCACCCTCGTGGCAGAGGTGGCCTGCAGAACCAAGGGTCTAGAGATTCCTTTTTCAATAGGTGTAGTGTAGTGGTTAGAGCTCTGGTTTAGTATGCAAGATATGCATGGTTTGAATCCCAGCTCTGGCCAATATATTTTTTGCCCTTGGGATTCTGGATACTGGCAAAGGCTCTTGCCACCCCTATAGTACTTTTTTTAGGAAAGATTCAAATGACAAATTCACCACCGTAACAGGTACAAGCAAGCAAAATCTGAGGGTAATGCTACTTAATGCTAGAAGTCTAAACCTCAAAATGCACTCACTTGATGGAGAACATCAACATCTGTGCAGTGACAGAGACCTGGCTCAAGGCTCCAGAGAGCACCCCTGCATTACCAGGCTATAATTCATACCACACCTTTCGGCCACCTAACTTGGACCAAAGCACTAAAGCTGGAGGCGTGTCCATATTCATTAAGGATATCCACACCACCAGGCTAGTTGCTCAGCATAATGCATCTGAGATTATCCAAGTGCAACTAACTCTGGGCAAGACCGCAATCCAAATTGTAGCTTGCTACAGATCCCCCACCATGTCCCAGGATTCCCACTCCTCATTTTTTGATACACTGGAAACTATTAGGGTACAACCTAACACCCTAATAATGGGCAATTTCAACTACCTCACCATTAACTGGGAAAACTACTCATGTACCAACTCTTGTGCTCAACGTTTTCTGGGATTCATAAATTCCAACCCCTTGGATGAACTTATCCACACCCCAACCAGGGGCAGCAATATCCTAGGATACAAAAAACAAAAACCAGCACCCTGAGTAGGTATAGCAAAAAACTGATTTATTGTCAACCAAACCGGTTTCAGAAGTTAGCTTTCTTCAGTGGTATGGTCAAAATGATTGAACAGTCCTTATTTATACATGATTCAAACAAAGCATATGACATCATTTCCTGTTTAGATAAATCATAAATAAGACATTAATCTAATTCATGACCACATAATGTGAATAAGATAGAACAGTGGAAAAAAGAGAAATATAGCCCACAATAAACCATCATAATTAGAAACTAACATGTATTCCAAAATTATACTACTGAAAACATATTATTAAATAGTAATGATAGACATATCAGACCAGTGAAAACTATGTCAAGATAGAAGCTAAAAATAAAAATGTTTATAACCATATTAAAATAGTAATAACAAATGATTTATAACTTGTCATTAAGGCCTGGTGGAAACAAACCACCCAATTTAATTATCCATTTAGTTTCCTTGCTGTTTAACAGTTTATGCCATCCAGTTTTAAATGCTCTGTGGCCAACAATCTTGTCAATACAAATGAAAGAGAATTGAACCGTCTTGTGTAAAACAGTATGTTTGTACAGAGCATTAGTAGCCCTAGCATTTCTAATGCCACCTAAATGCTCAGAGATACGAATACGCAACTGTCTGGAAGTTTGACCAATATAAAATGCCCGACATGTACATGTGGCCAAATAGATCACCCAGTTCGTGCTGCAATTGGCAAAATGATTAATGTTGAATATCCTGCCTGTATTCTTGCTAGTGAATTCCTTTGTTGTGAATATATATTTACAGAAAGAACAGTGACCACAAGGATGACAGCCAATTAATCTATCTCCTAACAGAGTAGTCTGGGTCATGCAGACATCCTGAGATGTGATTCTTTTGTAATGTGAGAAATGTGATCCTAAAGTTTCTAATTATGATGGTTGACAATAAATCAGTTTTTTGCTACACCTACTCAGGGTGCTGGATTTTGTTTTTTGTATCCAAGGTTGGTTTATCCGTGCATCAACCGTACATGCTAGCCTGCTCTTCTGTATGCAGCAATATCCTAGACCTGGTCATTACCAACATGGGCAACCGGTGTTCCACACCAGAGGTCAATTCCTCGTTGGTCAGATCCTACCACAAGCAAATCACCCTAGACATCCACATCCCACCCCCACACCCTATTAGGGAAACCACCATAAAAAATTTATCCAAAGCCAACTTCATGCTTCTTAAGACAGAAGTGGCAAACTTCACGACACCCATGCTGACGGACAATAGAGGTACGACTGCTGAATCCTATACCTTTGTACTTTATAAGCACTTACACGAGTGCGTGGATTGTGCAATCCCTAACAGAACCAAGATGCTGTCCTCCAAAAAAAGGAAGCCAATCTGGTGGTCCCCTGCTGTAAACAAACTCTACAACAGAAGAAAGAAACTGTTGCAAAAAAGAGTAAAATCCCATGATTGGAGGAACTCCGTGGTCAGCCTCAGTAAGAAGCTGAGATCCCTCATAAAATCCTCCAAAGCTAGTTTGAAAACAAAATCACCACTGTTTCTAAAGACAACCACAAAGCATTCTATAGCTATGTCAAGAATCTCAATGGCAGCACTCAGATCTGCTCTGAGTTACAGCACAATGGCACTAAATATAAGGAACCAACTGATATTGCCAAAATCCTGGCAGATAGGTTCAGTGCTAACTTTACCCCACTCTCATCACCTAAAGGGTCCATCTCTATAACGGAAGAATGCAAAGTTGCTGTAATTACAGTTTTACCTGTGCAACTGTAATTACAGTTGCACAGGTAAAAAACACACACTCCAAAGCCAAGAACACAGCATCCATGAGACCTGATAAACATCCCAGGCTGCGTTCTACATGAATTACAGAACGAACTGGCACCCCACCTAAGTACCATGTTCATTAATAGCCTCACCTCAGGCTTTGTGCCCACTGAATGGTGCACAGCAACGCTTATCCCACTCCACAAAGGGGGAGCTGCCACAGACCCTGGGAACTACTGCCCCATTAGCCTGACAAGCCTGGCCTGCAAGGCTATGGAATGTATCATCATGGATCTTATAAACAATGACATTGATAATCTCCAAACTCTGGACCCTACCCTGTTCGGGTTTGTAAAAGGCAGATCATGTCTCCTAAACCTGATAGACATCTTTGAAGTGGTCCCCAAAGCCGTAGATGAGGGTAAGGTAGTTCACACAGCCTATCTAGATCTTGCCAAGGCTTTTGACACCATCCCCCACTCTGGAATTATAGATAAACTCACTAAACTAGGTATAAATCCCTATGTCATAAGATGGGTTGCCAACTGGCTCACTGACAGAACCCACACTGTGAAAGTAGCAGACTCTAAATCCAACTTCAGACCAGTGACAAGTGGAGTACCACAGGGTTCAGTCATAGGTCCTCTCCTGTTTGGTATCTACTTCTCTGAAGTACAGGCTAACACAGAAGGTTTTTGGCTAACAAAGTTCGCAGATGACTACAAACTAGGAGCCATAATCAAAACTCCTAACAATGTGGACATCCTACAAAAGGGCCTCACTGAGACAGATGCCTGGTGTCAAAGCCATGGCCTCAAGCTCAATGCCAAAAAGTGCATTGTCATCCCTTTTGGTAAAAACTCTGTACCCATGAACTACCACATAGGCAGTCGTCTACTTAACACCGAAAGTGTGATAAGAGACCTTGGGACAGAGGTGGACAGTAGTCTCTCCTTTGATAATCACATAGCCACTGTAGTCAGGAAATCCTTCTATGTGGCACACCTCATCACAAAAGGTTTCTCAAACAGGAAAAAAAAGAGGTCATTGTTCCCCTCTACTCATCACTCATTAGACCTATTATGGAGTACAACGCTCCTTTTGGTATGTACCTCACAACACATCTACAACAACTGGAAAGGCCACAGAAATACTTAACAAAGTGGATTACTGGCCTCAAACAGATGTCCTACGCAGACCATCTCAAAAAACACCAGCTGTACTCTGTCGCATATCGACTACTCAGAGGCAATCTCTGCCTAACATACAAAGCTATGTCAAACCCAGAGCTGTTGGACATGCTCCACTTAAAGAAATCCCAATCCCTCCAAGTTACACACTCTAGGGACCTAAACCTTGTCACCACAATAAACAGAACATGCTGGAGGGATAGATTCCTGTCCCAGAGACTTCCCGTATTCTGGAACAAACTATCTATCTATATCAAACAAAGCTCCTCATTAGCACTCTTCAAGAAAAATCTCGAGGATTGGATGGGAGATAGGAAATTCACCCGGGGGATCACTTCTGTGGATCTGCTTGACAGGGCCACAGGAAAATAATTTTCTTGGGTGGCAAAAGCCAGAGTACCGTTTGGCTAGGCTTATATAGACCCTAGGGCCAATAGCCTAGTATCTACCTTTAAACCTATGACCCTTCCATTGTTCCTGAAAGGAGGCCCAATTGTCCCCCTCTGGAGGCAATCAGGGGTTGTTTATCCCTGCACCAGAGAGCCTGGCTAGAAATAACAAGAGATATATGTTTGCAGAGGATAATAACCAGAGGCTATGTAATTCCCTTTTCACCTCCTGTCTCAAGAAAATGTCCTGATGTTCCCCGCAGTCAGAGGCAACAAGCATCATTTCAAATACAAAAGCTGCTAGAAAAAAAGAGTCATCCAAGAGGTCCCACCAGACCAAATAGAATCGGAACAAGATTATTTTTAGTGCTAAAGAAAACAGGGGACTGGAAACCAATCTTGGATCTCAGTGTGTTAAACAAATCAGTTTTATGCACCAAGATTTGGATGGTCATGGTTCAGTCCATACTCCCATTTCTGGATGTGCTTGATAGACCTTCAAGATGTGTACTATCACATAAAGATGAACAGGTGGTCCAGAAGGTACTTGTGCTTCTGGCGGGAACCAGTCATTATCACTTCAGAGTTCTGCCCTTTGGTCTCACCACAGCCCCCAGTGTGTTCAACAAATGCATGGCTGTAGTGGCAGCTCACTTGAGACTTCAAGGATTCTGGGTGTTACCTGTCTTAGATGACTGTCTCATTACTGCCCTGACCAGGCATCAAGTAACAGAAGCAAGAGATTAGGTTCTCCAGACTTGTTCTCATCTGGGAATAACCATAAACTATGAAAAGTCTCATTTGAAACCTACTCAAATGTTGGAAGTTTATAGGGCCATTGTTCAACACAATATCAAAGATAGCATCACTGCTTCCTCTAAGAGTTCAGACCTTAAGAACACAGGTCAGGAATATAATCTGGAGTACCAAAATTTCTGTCATTTTGGTTCTTTGGGCTATAGGATCAAGGGCAGCAGCAATAACTTTAGTACCATTAGCTAGGTTCTACATGAGGATTTTACAGTGGATACTAGTCATGCAATGACCAATACTTTATCAGCCCATGGCAACCCTAATACATGTCACTCAGAATTGCAAGAGAGATCTCAGGTGGTGGACTCAATCAGATCAAGTTCTACTAGGCCGACCATTCATTCCCTTCAGCTTAAAGCCATGGAGACCATGAATGCTTCCCAGTGGGGGGGGGGGGGTGTTACCTGGGAAGACAGTCCAAGGCACTTGGTCTCCTGTAGAGGCCAATTTGCATATTAACATCCTGGAGATGAGAGCAATGCTTTTGGTATTGCAGGCATTTCAAGAAGCTCTCCCGTCAGGGATGATTGCTTTTCAGACAGACAGCATGTCAATAGTTTGGTACAGCAACAAACAAGGAGGAACATAATCTTATCCCCTATGTCAAAAAACTCTGTGTGTGTGGCAATGGGTGATCTCATCTGACCACTTTCTCATAGCAATGCACATTCCAGGGATGTCCAGTGTAATAGCAGACAAGCTGAGCAGGTGCATTCTTCTACCTCATGAATGGCCTCTCAACAAGATTGTGGTGGAGATGAGTTTTCACCAGTAGGGCCAGCCTTGTTGTGATCTTTTTGCTTCTCCCCTAAACAACAAATACAGCAGCTACTTTGTCCTAATCCCCCCCACAGCGAGAGTCACTGAGGGATGCTCTATTTTATGAATGCCCCCATCTGCTTTATGCCTATCCACCAATCCCACTAATTTCCAAACTCCTACAGAAAGCTGCCATGTTGAAGGACAAAGTTATCCTTATTGCACCTTTTTGGCCTCGACAGATTTGGTTCCTGTTTCTTTGGCCTCACTTACTCCACCCACCATGGACTCTGGATCCAACTCCAGACCTCCTGTCTCACACGACAGGCATGATTCGTTCAGACATATCGAACCTCGGACTGACTGCCTGGCTTCTCCAGTTCCATTAATAGTCAGACAACCTATGCTGTCCTTTCCAGTCCATGAAATACTCGTATCTTCACATAAACCATCTACATGTAAACTTTACTCCAGTAAATGGAAAATATTTGCTTACTGTGCCTGTCAAAATAATGTTGATCCTTTTTCAGTCTCTTTGCATAGTATCCTGAATTTTTAGCCTTAATTTTCAAAGAAAGAGCTAGCTCCTCCATGGTTAAGGTTCAACTAGCAGCAATATAGAATTTTCACATAGGATTTGATGGTTTTCCATTGTCTCCCATAGATTATGCAAGACATTTCTTGTGAGGTACTCTCCTACTCAGGTCCCCCTTCAGAGATTCTACTCCCCCATGGGACCTCAGCCTGGTACTACAGCAACGTACTCAATCCCCCTTTAAACCTACAGCTAAATGTGACCTCAAGTAGCTTTCTTGGAAAACATTTTTTCTAGTAGCCATTACTTCTGCCAGAAGAATTTTGGAGATACAGGCATTGTCTTCAAAATCACCTTACTTGATATTTCACAAAGACAGAATCACCTTATGAACTAATCCTTCTTTTCATGCTAAAATGGTATCAGAGGATAATATAAACCAATCTATTAATTTGCCTGTATTCTTTTCCAAATTTTCTAACAAAGGTGAATACACACTACACTTACCGGATGTGCACAGGCAATTACGTTTTTACCTACACAGAATGGAAAATTTCAGGAAGTCTGAACAGTTATTTGTTTCTTTTTCACACATGAAACTTGGAAAACCTGTTACTAAAATTACTCTAGCCAAATGGCTTACAGATTGTATTTCGTATATATACACTCATTTGGGCTTTACCTTGTTGAAACCTCTAGGAGCTTCCTCCACTAGAGCCATGGCTTCTTCATCAGTCTTTCAGTCTAAAGCCACCATGGATGACATTTGTGCAGCAGCAACTTGGGCTACTTCCCAGACACTTGTTACTCATTACAGATTGGATATGGTCTCCAGGGGTAAGTCATCGTTTGGCTCAGTGGTGCTTAGGAATGTCCTTCCTTGAGTTCATACAAGGAACTAGGCAGCTGGGGACTCTGTCCCATAAGTTGAGGATAGAATGAAAGTTGACATCAGATAAAGGAGTTACGTACTCACCATAACGTCACATCTGTGTTGTTCATTTTCATTCTTCCTCAACTCCCCTCCCACCAATCCCCCTGACTTATGAACTTCTGGAAGAGCAAGTGATTCTTGTCAGTATGCCACTTCCTTGATATATAGCTCCAGATATAGTCTCCTCTCTCTCTGACTAAATTGTGTCTTTCTACTTTCTTAGCAAACTAGATCTGAGGTAATTAGGGTTGGTGCATTGTGGGTAAGGGAGTAGCATGAGAGTTTCTGGTTGCCACGAGCTTTTGCAATGGCTGAGTCAGATCCAAGGGATCAAATCTGAACCCATAAGTTGAGGAAGACAAAAAATGGATAACGCAGATGGAATGTTATGGTGACTGTATAACTTATTTTTTGCAAAGGATATGGAAACATTAAAGGGTATAAAGGTATAGATTGTTCCAGCATGTGCCCCTATATATGCAAATTTAGTTCTGTACATCTGTGAGAAGAAATTTATTTTAAATTCAATATATAGTTGGAGAATATGCTTAAGATACCTGGATGACATCTTTATTTTCTGGGCTAATTCTGAGACAAATTACGGAATTTGTAAACTATATTAATAGTACAACAGAATTCCTGAAGTGTACCTATCAGTGTAGGTTGGATAATGTTAATTACTTGGATGTCACTATTTTTAAGAACAACAATTTAAAATGGTATGCTAGGTATGCTATATAGGAACAATCACTTCCTTTCAAACTCCACTAGGCATACCCTGGCATCATCCTTCCTCTTACCTTCCCTTCTATACGGAGCCCCTCTCCTAACCAACTTGTCTGCTACCAACACCTCTAAGCTCGAAGCTTGCTATAATAAGATCTCTAAATTTGCCACCAAATCCAAAACATCAAGTCACCACTGCTACAGCCTTCGTTCACTGAACTGGAGAACTCCCTAATCACCTAGACTATCTACAACTAACCACTGCTCACAAACTAATATTCTCCCCTAATAAATGCCCAGCCTTAAAGGACATCCTTCCTCCATACATCCCTAACAGACCACCGAGATCCGAAAACCAAAACCTAATCTCCATTAGTAAACCGAAACGACCAGCTGGCCAGCTTTTACTCTCCTTCTCACTAGGTAAAAAATGGAACTCTCTGCCTACTTCACTTAGGGCTATACCCAACACTGAATCCTTCAAAACTCAACTTTTTCTTCACCTATCCTCCAAATAGAAATGCTCCTGCTTTCACCCCACTTAAATTCCATAGCGACCCCTAACTAAGCACTCCTACTCCACTATACTCTCATACTTATTCTAATTTCTCAAAATAACTACAACTAACAGACTTTGTAAGCATATAAATATTGAAAAAAAAATATGCCATCAAGTTCTCTTCAACTCTCAAATGTATTAACCCTACTTGTTTTTAGAAACTATATTGTATGTATTTTTTATTTGTAATCTTTATTTGCATTCTGTAACCTATATTGTATTATACTGTTCTTGGAGCTTTATTCTGTAACCTATATTGTATTATACTGTTCTTGGAGCTTTTCTCCCCGGGTCTCCATTGAAAATGGGCACTTCATGGCCCAGTGAACTTCCCTGGTAATCAAACTGAAATAAATAAATAAATAAATAAATAATGTTTCGAATTGACTATTCATAAGAAACAAACTTTTTCCCAATATCCGTTTGCATTTTAAAAGTTGCCACCTCTTCCACTGTAAAAAGAATGTTTTTAAAGGACAACTAGTAAAAGCAGCTAGAATGTACTCCATTTGTGAATTACTTTGAAGTGAATTAGATAAACTGATTGGAATGTTTTTAGAAATAGGTTACCCTTACGATTTACTATAAAGGACAGGCGATAATATAGTAAAAGGGTGATGAACAAAATTTCAGCCCCTACTAGGAATAGATGGAGGTACAGAAAATAAGATGTTGGTATGAAATGAGTGGGACAGCCAGTTTTAATAATTCTTTGGTTATTAAATTTAATAGAAATAAGAAACAGATTCGAGAAATAGTGGAGAATAACTGGAATATTTTAAAAATCGACTTTGATTTATTTAAACGTGGGTGAAAAAACATTTATCTATAAGACTGGTAAAAACCTTAAAGTGTTAGTTGAAAAAGAGGCCAGTTCTAACATGATGTTTTTAATATCAGGTACTTGAAGCTGCAGAGCATGCAGTCAATGTTCATCTATTTTAGAAAATGACTGGATTAATTTGGAAAACTCCCATTATAGCCAAGTGTTTTTAGCCAAGGGGAATTGTGCTACTAAGGGGGTAGTATATATTGCTGTGTGTTGCAGCTGTGCAGGCTTTTTCATATGCAAAATCGAGAGACATCTTCATAAGAAGATTTATGAACACAATTATGATATTTTAAGAAAGAATATGAATAATTCTCTTTTTAAACATACATTGAATTGCACTAAATGTAAAAAAAACTTTAAATTTGGTAACTTAGAAGTGATACCACATAATGAAAGGGGAGGTCAAAGGTAAGTTTTTCTCTTGTATAGTGAGTTAGTATGACAATTGAAGCTGAATACGTCTAATCCCTCCTGGTCTTAATGAACAGATATCAGTAGTACCGGCTCTTAAAATTAGAGTGATAATTATTGTTTGCCTAACACTGATCTTATAGCCTGTATTGATTTCACTCAATTTTAGAATGTTTACATGATTTTCAACTAAACATTTCAAATTTTATGTATGAATTATTACTTGATAATTAGATATGCATAGATTTGGTCGTTGCACAGATTATTTTATTGTTTTTTTAAATAATTTCTTGGAATTTTTTTGCATTTGTAGGTCAATTCATTTTAGGTTAATTAACTTGCAGAGTATGTTGATTTGTGATTGGATTGTATAGAACACATGACTGTATTAATGTATTATGTAAGCTGAACTTAATGACTATTTGGAGTTCTGAAGAAGTCCTCTTGTGTTAAAGGAAAAAAGCACTCGGCACTATGCAGTTTTGTTTTTATATTAGTAAAATTCACGTTTCATGATTTACACGTTTTCGGTGATTTTCTGTGAAGGATCAAGGGGGTTTTCAGCTGCTTGTACTATTGTTTGCCTGGGTTTGGTTCACTGTGTGAGCTCTTTTGGATTTTAGCAGCTTTTTTAGCTGCACAGACGCACACTGTTTTTTTCAGATTCCTTTGTTCCAGTAGAAAATGTCATTTCCAGATTTTATAATCCTGACTATTATATTGGGATTGCTGCCTAGCCATCATTTCATGGGACAGTCTTGATTTACAGCTGTCAGTCCTGTTTCCTGCATCAGACACTGCTGGTACATTAAATGTTCTGGGTTTGTGAGTCTAACCCCAGTTAATTATAATTGTACTTACTGGTAAATAGCCACAGTATTTTCTAACTGCTTTCCTTGCAAAGTTTTTAATTCTCAAAGTTGGTAGATTCCAGAAATCTTCTTTCTCTGCCCATGGATGATCCAGTCTATGAATAGTAAACTCTGGTTGGCTGCTGATGCATTGAGGTAGTGGCAGAAGTGGCTGAATAAAGAAGCCACTCTGAAAAAGATTACTCTTTTATATAGCAAAATGATATTTTTTTAATATATTTTTGGATACTAATTGCCTACATAAAGTAAACATCAACTACATGGATATATGCTGTAGTTTAGTTGTATTCCTGTTTGTTTTTCTTGACCCCTGTTCGTGTTTTGTGTGTGTGTGCGTGTTAACTTGAGCTTGACATTTGCAAGAGTAAAACATTAAGTCTTGCAATGCTCTGGAAACTGTGCTAAAACCAGTTGTTAGCATCAGTTTTCTGCCATCAAGTTTAGTGTTTAAAATAAAACACACTACTTAATTTCTAGTGTTAACTTAAATTTGAATTATTCAAAATGATTGTCCAATGAGAATGGCCCTACTGGAGCAAGCCAGACTGGGAGACAGGATTGTTTCTCAAGAGCTTTTATTCTTCCTTTTAGTGTTGACTTCTACGATATAAGGAACATTATATGTAGATTATGGGACATGTTCACTATTGGCAATGATGTTCGCTCAGTAGTAGGAAACAATCCTACTATAGTTTTCAAGAGGGAAGTTAGTTTAAAGGGCCTATTAGAAAAAGACACTTGTGCACACACACTGGGTGGTTGGTACAAATGCGGGAGGTCTAAAGTGTCCAGCCATGTTTCAAGGTGAGGCCATCCAAATCACTGGTTATGGTATGGTAAAACCTAGGAAGAGATACTCCTGTTACTCAAAGGGGGTGGTGTATGTTGCAGTGTGTGACCTATGCGACAGTTTCTATATTGATAAGACCAAAAGAGCACTGAGGCAAAGGGTGTATCAACACCTGTATGACATCAGGAATGAAAACATAACCAGTGCTTTGTATAAGCACATCTGTGCGTGCCCCACACATAATTTTAAGTTTGGGGCCATAAACCATATTGATTTTGGAGCAAGAGGGGGACCAATGGATGAATGGCTAGAATTTAAGGAATTGACATGGCAGATTAAAACTAATGCCTGCCAAGTACCAGGTCTTAATGACATAATTTCCTTGAGTTCTGTTTTAAAATTAAAATCAATGTACTTTTTTATAAGTTTATCAGTTGTATTCGTTGCAAGAATATCAAGTTTTAACATTTTTTATTAACTTTGTATAATGTCTTTTTCAGATGAAATTATGTAATTACATTGACCAATGGTTAGGTGGGGTGGTGTATATATGTTTGTCATGATCATGGGATTTTATTCTGATGAAGTCTGAAACTTGACGAAAAGCACTTACATAAATCTAGATTTTTGCTGGTGGTCTGTTCTGCATGCTTCTTTCATCTAGTTGCTGCTTTTGAGTGGTTTTACTTTATTTCTAAATTTGAATTATATGAACCTTCACACTTTAGTGAGTGTTATGTTTGTTTCTGAGAAGTGTTTTCCTTCCAAGCTGTCAAAGACATATTTGGGTAATGATCACCTTATTTACTTTCATTTATGAATACAGAGTCAGTAATTCTGTTTCAAAATACTTCCAGTCATCCATTAGCACGTTTCCTAATTTTGCCACATTTTATTAACTTTTTAAAATATTTTTTCTACTGACTTAAGATATGAAGTCCTATTTAGACTGTCCTGATAACAGTAGATAAGGTTGACATTGTGGAGTGCTGCTATTCCCCTTTATTATTTAAGCATGCATTTCTCTTAGTTGATTTCTGTTATTTCAGCACTTGCCTAATCTGCATCTCAGCTTCACTGCCTTTTGATTTATCCTAATATGCCCCTTTGTGAATGGACATTTGATTACCAATCAAGAAGGACTCCATGGAATATTATACTTGAGTCATGCAGCAAAGGACCAAAACCAAACAGAGCAGACACTAAAGTTTGTTGAGTAAGTGGAAACATGAGTTGGGCAGATACAAAATTTTCTCTGTATATGCAGACCATTCCTCTCCCTAAAATAATGTGTGAGCCTGAACAGATATCCTTACATTATGTATGCTCTTACTTACACAAAATGGAATATTCTAACATGTTCCTCTCACATGTATGCCTTAATATATAATAATTCCCCTCATCAGTGCCCAAGATAAGTCTTTCACTGGCATGCACAGACTTTCCACTTTGAAATGGCAGCAATCTGATATATATATATATATATATATATATATATATATATATATATATATATATATATATATATATATATATATATATATGTATGTTTTTTTGTGTGTGTGGGTGTGTGTGTGTATGTATATATATTATTTTGCAGCAATCCAGGTTCATTCTCAAACATCAGCCACAAATAACATACATGGAGGATTGCTTCTCTCTTAGCAGGATTCACAATAAAAATTATCTCATTTTCCAATTGACATTAAATCAGTTCTTTCTTAGTCTGTATTCCATCAATCATGGAAATGTTTATTTCTGGCAAGATGTGTCCTAATTTACATCGTAACAACTATGGCATCATTGAAAATGTATCAAGCAGATTATTGTGCGACTGTCGTTTCAATTTTACTTGTCAGATTGCAGTGCTGGTCAATTAGCTCAGCCATCTCATGCACTTTAGGCTATCTTGCATTAAATATTTGCTTTGCACCCTGCCTTCCACATTAATATTTTATTTACTTGATTTCTGTTTGTATTTTAGGTAGTAGTGTTTCCTTATTAAGCCACAGTCGATTACACAACTTTTTATAGAACCTCTGACCCCCCCTTCTAGCTTGTATAGCTTCTGTAGTATGAAATATCAGTCCTGCCAATTTACTGGCAGCTCCCAACATTATCCAGTATCCTCCTGTTTGCTCAACCACACCTTCTGCAAATCTTCTTTCACCACTGTTGTGCAACCACGGAGTTAGTACATGTAAATAAGGACGTATGGATGGTAAATGATGAGGTAGCCATTCCACATTTAGTGGCAAACTTGGTCAGTTTTGAACCACTGCTGTCTCCATGACCATGATCCACAGTTTTCATTGGCCACACTCTCTGGCCATATTACTCTTGGCCATGCCCCATGGTGATGCTGTAGTTTGTGTCAGACTATCTATCTCCCAATTTGGACATCCCAAAATGTGGAACCCCCTGTTATCATATGTACTTTGGGCTACTGTGAATTCAGAATCTGGTACATTATGTCATATTGCCAAAGGAGGATGTAAAAGACTGGATCACATCTGTTGTTCCTGTGCTAAAGAAAGGCAAAGTGGGAGATGTTTATTTCCATGGAAATTATATAGTTACTTTTAAGTGAGCATGTGACTTCTGCAGTATACAATAATAGCCAGTTTATATGCCAGGTGTTGTTAAGCATTGCCTATCTGAAGCTAGTGATGACAGTAATTTCTTTGCCAGACAAGTACATTTGAAAATAATAAGTAAAAAATTAAAATATTCTCATACCATATGTTCTTTTTCGGTTTGACAGAATCTCTTTTCTAGATCTGACATTGATATGCTGGCTTAGGCTATCGGCTCCTGCATGCCATCATGCAATTGACTCAGGCCTGACCTCATGCCTTGTGAACAGACATCTACTTTTAGAATTGCCTTCTACTGTGGCATATCTGGCTCCGAGCCGTTGCTTTAGTTATCCTTGTACTTTTCCTGTTTTTCAGTCAATTCAAATTTTACATACATTTTCATTAACTTAATTAATAATGCCATGGTGGACTTAAACTCCGCAATAAATACCAACCTGTAGTTTCTTTTTGACTTTGTTAGATTGGTTAGTGGTGACATTGCCTTTACGGCCTTTAAATTACTTTGTATTGGTAACATTTTCTTATCTGAAAATAGGAGCCCATAGAACTCCAGCACAGTTCTGTTATGTCAACAATTTTGTTTAAGGCTAAAATAACTCTTTTCCTCTGCAATATTACTCCTCTTAAATTCTATTTACGGTTAAACAACAGGTCCGACTTTCCTCAGACTAGCAGCAGAGAAAATACCAAAACTCCGCACTTTCACTTTCAACTGGCATAGATCCTTCTCTATGTAAACATGCCATAGTAATCCCACTCCTCAAAACGACATTCCTTATGAACAGTAAGGACTACTGATCGATATCAAACCTCTGTTCCATTACAAAAATCTTGAAAATTGCTACACAAAATTATTTGATCACATAAATAAATACAGCCTTTTTTGTAATAAACAACATGGTTTTTGTAACTACTTTAGCACCCGGTGGCTTTTTAAACTGCTATTGACTCCATTTATAAGAACATAAACAATAGGCTCATTTCTGTTAAGCATAAACTTCTGTTTAATAAACTGCAAAAAATAAACTTTGGGAACAATACAATAACATGGTGTCAAAGCTACATGACGGATCTTTTCGAATTTACCAACATATTGAATTCTCTGGCATTCAATACTAAACACAGGGGTCCCCAAGGCTCAGTATTAGGCCCCCGGCTCTTCTTTGTCTTTGTTAGTGATCTTCCATTTGAACTTCCACATCTGAATATTGTCATGTGAATTGATGGCATTCTTTTGATTGAGTCTAGTAAAACACATACTGACCTATATGTTAAATTACAAAGCCATTTCTTGGATGCCTGTAGATGGTTGCTTGATAATAAACTTTTAATAAACCCCAAGAAAACCAATGTAATGGTCTTTATAGCTATGCAGAAAGTGGCTTCAACTACCCTTTTCTGTCGAAGGACAACCAAGGCAATACTATTCCCAATGTCTCAGGACAGAAATACTGTGGGCTGGCACTCAACCCAACAGTCTCCTTTACCACTCACAAATATAAAATCACATACCTTCTTTCACAGATTGTTCAGACTACTTTTGCCAAAAATGTTCTACTTTCAGAACTTGCATATTGTTTGCCTTTGCTGGCTCTGCATTCATCTTACTCTAGAGATAACACATCACAAAAAACAAAATCTTAAGATTCATTCTTCAGGTAGACCCACTTAGATTCATTCTTCAGGTAGACCCACTTAGATTCATTCTTCAGGTAGACCCACTTAGATTCATTCTTCAGGTAGACCCACTTAGATTCATTCTTCAGGTAGACCCACTTAGATTCATTCTTCAGGTAGACCCACTTAGATTCATTCTTCAGGTAGACCCACTTGTACACCATTGCACCCTAATTAATTACACCATGTAGCTATCAGTAATAGATAGGGCAACCTTTCTTTTCTGTACTCTACTTTTCAATATCTTAAACATGAGCTACTGCCCCTCTGAAAACTGCACTCCAGTTTAGACACAAAAGTTACACTCTGAAAAGCTCCAAAAATGACAAACCTTCCCGCACCTGCTCATTCTTCAAAACTGTTACTGGGGAAAAAGTATTCTTTAGACTATGTCCTCCCAATTGTAACCACCTCCCCATAGAAGTAAAATCCCAAGATACACTTGAGGCCTGTAAACAACGCGTTTGAAGGCCATCTTCTTAAGGCTACCCAGAATAATTTGGACTTTTCTCCTGTGGTGAATTTCTTGAAATCCATGTCTCAAACATATAACTTCCTGGTTATGATCAGAGACGTGATCATAATCCTCTGTATGATTTCATAATTTGCAATGATAAATTTAGCTTTAATCACAGGAAGTAAAGCATGCAGTGCTGGGTTTAGGGTGGAGAATTAGAATGAAAAGACACTGTGAAAAACAATATAAGCATTGCAGATGAACATTTCCTGCTTGAAGTTATACCAATTAAGGATTTTGTAAAAACTGGCACACTAGGGTCATAATACAAGTTTGTTAACATTATCTTTCAAATGCATGAATATCTCTTCTTGCTTTGTCCATGGAAGTACTGAACATGATGTAAAATTGCCTAATTCAATGCTCTTGATACAGGCTGTTTATTCATGACAAAATTTTATAGTCATTAACGTTTCTTTCAGTCATGTTTTAACTTATAACTGTCATTACAATTTTGCATAAAAAATAAAGATAGAATGAAACTGCATGTCTAAAGCCTATGACAAATTATTCTTTCATTGTGCTAGGTAATAATCAATTGCTTTGGCAGAATATTTGTGTAAAGGTGGCCATATGTTACATTTATCTGCACAAGAAGAAATGTTTCAAAGTTCTACTGAAGAGTAGTGAGGAAAATAATGACTAATGAAATATTATTCTTTACACTAAGCATTTTAATCTATTAATTTTAATGCTCTCCATATGAAACAATATAATATGGCGCGCACACAGGTATATGAGATAACATTTTCCATGTTTAAATTATACACAGCATCAGTAATAAGACTGTATTTTAGTTAATGGGTCTTACTTGTTGGAAGATGATATGTTCATAATTAATATAGCAATAACCCACGCCTGGGTGTGGGTAATGCTGGATTTACCCACGGTTGGCATGGTTTGGTCCCGAGGGCGAAGCCCGAGGGACCAAACAAAGCCAACCGTGGGTAAATACAGCATTACCCACACCCAGAAGTGGGTTATTGCTATTATACCATGACATTATTTAAGAAAAGAAACTATTACTTTTCTTAAATAATGGCATAATATAATGCCTGTTTACTGCCCTTCCGCAGATGTCTGGCATCAGCGGCAGTTCTGATGTACTGCGCCGCGCAGTACATCAGAGTTGAGCAAAAGCTGGTGAAAGCAAGATCTCCGTTGCTTTTTTTACTGTTTCGCTATGTTAAATGGGTTTAACATAGTGAGACAGCTTTAAAATAAGCAACGGAGATGTCCGTTGCTTATTTTAACTGTCTCGCTATGTTAAACCCATTTAACATAGCGAAACAGTAAAAAGCAATGGAGATCTTGCTTTCTCCGCTTTTTAAAACCTGGCTCGCTATGTTAAATGGGTTTAGCATGGCGAGACAGCTTTAAAATAAGCAACGGAGATCTCCGTTGCTTATTTTAAAGCTGTCTCGCTATGTTAAACCCATTTAACATAGCGAGACAGTGTTTTAAAAGTAGAGTTATACTAATGGAAAAAAGTCCGGGCGACCGGACCTTTTTCCATTAGTATAACTCGATTTACAATGTGCACGCTGGCCAATCAGCGTGCACATTTTGGGGGGGTCATGGTATAATAATTGCTCATTACTGACGCCCTTGAATGCATGTATCCATTTTAGTTTGAATGGG
The DNA here is from genome assembly GCF_019279795.1 of Protopterus annectens. Classification (NCBI taxonomy): domain Eukaryota; kingdom Metazoa; phylum Chordata; order Ceratodontiformes; family Protopteridae; genus Protopterus; species Protopterus annectens. Next base: position 588,801,680 of record NC_056728.1, read on the forward strand.
GTTAAATCAGTTGATCCTGTTCATCTGAGAAGTCTTTATAAAAGGACAAAAGTAAATTTTAACATTGCATATATAATAACAGGATCTTAATTGCATATAGAAAAGTATCTGGTAGAAAATTCAAAAGTTCATTTGCATTACAAACCCCACTGTGTTACTGCAAGATGTGAGATAAACACACACACATGATAATCATTGTTGTAGAAGTAGTTTTACAAGAATGTTTGACTAAGAAAGTATTTGAAGTAAAACAAATGGTTCAGATTTATTAATTTTTTCTTCGTCTTTTCCCTTGCCCCCTTACCACTGTGCTGCCATTACTGACCACCTGTTCCCTTTTGATAGAGTGGCAGCAATTCATGACAAGGCCAACACAGAGGAGGCCATGAGGGATGTTTCTATTATGGCTCTAACCCCACCCTTGGTGACTGAAATAAGCACCCTCATCACCATGGAGTATCCTACATCTTCCCTTTTTCCCTCTAATGTATGCACTTCAACACATACACAAAGGATGAGGGCTACAGTCACTGCCATGGGACCCCCGCTCCTATGGCCAGTGGTTGAGTGGATACATTGACTTGCAGATGGCAGAGTGGCTGACCTGCAACTCCAGGTCCCACCCTGGTAATGAGTGAGCCACCATAAGGTATTAACTCTCCCCCTCTCCTCTGCCTGGCCCTTCCAGAACCCAGGCCACTTTTCATTTCACGTTGTCTGAGTTGTAGTCAGGGCTTTATCCCTGTATGCCACACAGCCAGGCATAGTTATTAATAACCAACACCTGATGAATATCACTTTTTCATTTAACTTGGCTATTTTGGACTTATTACAACAGATGTAAATGTTTGTCTTTCATGTTCACTGTCGAGCCAATACACAATAGTCCAAAATATAGAGTCTTTAACATAGCTTTCAGTATCTGAAAATTTTAGATATCCATTATTCCGTATTTTATTATGTTTTTTCTAAGTTGTTTTTGGCTTATTAGAATATCACAAGAAGTTAATTGTTATTTTTTCTGCTCAATTAATCTGAACTTTAGAGGGAGTTAAAACTATTATATGAATAAAATGTGTTTTTTGATATTATTTTAATCAGTAATAATTTGTCTTGAAATGTAACACTGTTTTTTTTTACCATCTGTATGGTATTTGATTTCATTCTTGTATTATTTTATGATGTTTGCAGATGACATTGTGATCTTTAGGGAGAGTAGGGAACAGGTGGAGGAGACCCTGGAGAGATGGAGATATGCTCTAGAGAGAAGAGGAATGAAGGTCAGCAGGAATAAGACAGAATATATGTGTGTAAATGAGAGGGAGGATAGAGGAATGGTGAGGATGCAAGGAGTAGAGGTGGCGAAGGTGGATGAGTTTAAATACTTGGGATCAACAGTTCAGAGTAATGGTGAGTGTGGAAGAGAGGTGAAGAAGAGAGTACAGGCAGGGTGGAATGGGTGGAGAAGAGTGTCAGGAGTGATTTGTGACAGACGAGTACCTGTAAGAGTGAAAGGGAAGGTCTACAAGAGGGTAGTGAGACCAGCTATGTTATATGGGTTGGAGACAGTGGCATTGACAAAAAGGCAGTAGTTTGAGATGGATGTGGCAGAATTAAAGATGTTAAGATTTGCACTGGGTGTGATGAGGGTGGACAGGATTAGGAATAAGTATATTAGAGGGCCAGCCCGATTATGTTGGTTTGGACATGTGCTGAGGAGAGATGCTGAATATATTGGGAAAAAGATGCTAAGGATGAAGTAACCAGGTAACAGGAAAAGAGGAAGGCCTAAGATAAGGTTTATGGATGTGGTGAGAGAGGACATGCAGGTGGTTGGTGAGACAGAGCAAGATGCAGAGGACAGGAAGAAATGGAAACAGGTGATCTGCTGTGGTGACCCCTAACGGGAACAGCCGAAAGAAGATGATGATGATTATTTTATTTAAGTTTATTTCTGTTTTATTTCTATAATCGATGTTAGGAAATTCCCAAGTAATTTATTTTTGTCATCAATATTTCTATTAAGCTTTTCTTTGAACATTTTTTATAGTTTACTTTTGGATTCATAATTATGCTTTTTGTTTTACTACTGTTAAATTTCAGTGTAGAAATATCAGTAGCTTCTTTACTTTTATTATGTCTATCTTTGAATGACATGATAAAATATTATCTACAAAGAATAGTATATTTGATGTGTATTGATTGCTTCTTTTAATATTAGCTAATAGTTCAATAGCTAGAATGAAAAGTATAAGTGACAGTGGGCAACCTTGTCTAGTGACCCTTTTAATGTTTGCAGCTTCTGCGAGATAAGATCCTAATTTAATAAGGGCATTAATATTATTCTTAAGAGTTTGAAATAATTCTATGAAAGTTTGGGAAAGGTTCAAAACTTTTAATAAAAAGTGTTTCGGCTTTTCCCGGTTAGGGGTTGCAACAGCGGATCGCCAGTCTGCTGCTGACTGGCAGTGATTTTTACGGTGTCGAGTTGCCAGCCCAGTGCCCAACCTTCACAGAAGGTACACACACAATCACGCGACTACCTGCATGTCTTTAAAGTTTACTCGACTTCAGGGAGGACATGCAGACTCTGCTCAGAAGGCACTCCAACGGGAGAACCTCTTGCTGTGAGGTGACAGTGCTAACTGCTGCACCATAACATAAATAAATAAATAATTACAGTTTATGGAATTGAATGCTTTTTTCTCTATGTAAACTAAAATATGCCATCTCTTCATTCACTTTTCTTACATTAGTATATTGCCCTGGGCCTGCCTGTTGACAATGAATCCTACTTGAGCTTCATGTATCAGGTGTTAGATTTTATTTACTATTCAGTCAACATATACAGAAATAAACATAATCCACATTTAACAATGTGATGGGAAGATAAACTGCATTATTTACTTTTAATCAGTAAAATAGCAAGTGTGTGGCAAAATGTTAGGCCATGAAATTAGGAGTTCCTAACCTAGAGCATGCTGTTTCTGTGTGCCGAAAGTCCAGTATAGAAAGGCACTTCACTATTTTTAGGGTTAACAGCTTTTCTTTTCTTTCTCTTTTGCTCTTCATTTGAACAGCTGAGAAAGTGTGTAATATCTGTAGGAAGCTTATTGGTACAAAAATATCAACATCCTTTTTTCTCTCTCTCTTTTCAGTCAAAGAGCTGAAAAGGATGTGACTCTGGCTGCTATAGGAGCACCAACTGGCTTCTTAAACTAAGTGAAAGTCTTTTTCCCCACTGTTTTGTGTGTGTGTGTGTGTGTGTGTGTGTGTGTGTGTGTGTGTGTGTGTGTGTGTGTGTGTGTGTGTGGTGTATGTGTATCTGTGGATTTGGTTGCAATGAAGCCAATGGACCAATTAGCTTGCTACAATAATCAGAAGTCTTGTATTTATTTATTTATTTGCTCTTCACTTGGATGGCTGCTATAGGAAGCTGAAATTCATATTTGTTATTTAGGGCTTTCACTGTGTCAAAAAAATATTTTTTCTTTTTTGTATTTATTTGGAAATATATATTCATTTGTTATATGCCTGTTAAACAATTGCTCTATTCTTTGTATTTATTTTGTATCCAACATGTAATTTTCCCATCCATATAAAAGTTTAAAGTATCCCAGAGTGCATTTCTACTAATACCCTCTTTTTCATTGCATTCAAAAAGAAATATGTGTTTCTTTTGGAAACCATTGTTTATATTCTTCTGTTTTAGTAACATATGCAGGTATTCTTTACTGTATTTGTTGTTTATTCTTATTATTTACTATTAATGTAAATTCTAAAGAATTGTGTTCTGATATGGGAACATATATAACTTCCTCATTTAGGTCCATAGATATAAATATTATTCGTATTGTGATTTAAGTACCAAAGGCATACGAAAAGATGAATTTTAAAGAGTTTTCTTCTATTCATATCTGTTAATTTAACTGAGTTTATTCATTTTTTTAAAACTTTTGCTGTAGCAGAGATTGTATGGGATTTAATTACACATGCTATCCTTAGTACACAAAATCTTTCACTAAAACTGCACTTCTTTTCATGTGAGTCAGTAAAATTTCCAGGTGTTTTTCATGCATATTTAGCACCAAAACCAAATATCTAATAAGCATTTGCTAGTATATTCATTGTTGAAGAACTATCATGGAAAACATTTCACTTGTATCGTTATAAGAAAGTCTTTCTTTGGAATTATTAGCTTTTTTCTCACAGTATCAATGTACATTGTTGTTTGGATTTATAATAAAATACTGTTAATGTTTCATATTGGCCTATAATAAATATATCTTTATCTTCTTCAGTTATATGTGTTTCTTATATGAGTGCAACATCACCTTTGTGTATTTACTTAGACTATCCTTGGAACTAATTAAAGAGTATATGGCTCATGCTAGAAAGGTCCTGCTCCCACAATGGCAAATTTTGTGATTCAGAGACATGTTAATTGTATTGAGGAAAAACCTCATTATCACCTAATTTGCATGTCTTTGAATTGCATTTACTACTGTGACGTGCAGATCATTGCTGATCTGCATGTCATAGTAGTAAAATGCTACTCACCTAGGCATTGGCACTCTTCCCAGCCACCCCCCCCCCACACACACACACTAAACTAGGGCAGATATTCAGATTAAGTCATTTATATATCAATACAGTAAATAAGAAAGTGACATTCTGTATTATTGGGAGACAAATGGAGCTCCTCAGTAAGTTGCAGAAATTCTGTTGGTTATTTTGAAGAACTCAGAATCATTCATCTTAGCAGATGTCAGTAATGGGTCTCAACGTGCCATCCAGGAACCTCTGTGATAAAATGGCAGGCATGATAGTCTAAAAGACAAACAAAGACTCCATGTAACAACACTTCATCTGGTGTTCTTGATGAGAAATAAGTCCCCATCATTGTTTTGAAATCATTTCCAGGTAGACCTATTGTACAATAATGTAGTCAGTAGATATAATATCACTAAGATGTTTGATAGAAATCTGTAGTAATGGTTTGTTTACCAGTCTCAGGTATGACATCAGTTGTGAACAAGTATTACTAATTTACATTGTCTTAACGTATGAAAGATGAAATTACTGTACATGTTTTCAGGCTTTAATAGTTGGCAACACAATGCTATACTGCTTTTGACTCTGGTATGAATGGTCTAGGAAATATAAAATGATATAACTTTAAAAACGAAATGTTTATGCTTTGTTTCTTTGTAAATTGTGAACTAATAGCTAAAAGAGTGCTGTTAATATTAAACATTTTGTTTGGAGCACTTTTCTGTGGTGCAGTTGGTGCTGGTACTCATTTTAAATGAATTAGAAGAAACTGAAAGTAAAAATGGCTTTTTAAGCTCATGGCCCATTCTAGAATGACTAAAAGTTTCATTTATAGGTCCCTGTTTTCCCTCCGAAGCCACAAGCTGGTAAAATGTGTTTTTAATCCATCTTGAGGTAATATAATAACAAAAAAGCTATTTGAGTCCAATAGAGTTGTTTACATATTCATAAACGGTCAAAAATGAAAGTACTTGATCACAGAGAGAAATTAGCACTTGAAGCAAAGCAATATGGGGCTCAACTTAAAGCAAAAGGCTCTTGAAGTGACAAATACATATTTTTACCAAAATACAAGTGCTTCAAAGCATTATTGAGTTTGTACATATACATAGCATAGATTTAACAATTCTAAAAGGAAATAAAAGACATTACCACAAAAGTCCTATAATATATGCACAGAAGATGACATCATGAATAAGATAGAAGCAATTGATGTAAACAGTTAATGCAAATTCATATGTATGCATACTAGGACACATAGCTATAAAAAAGTATGACTACTTGTGACAACAAAAATAATTAACAGCTAAGAAACTAATAAACAATTAAATATGCACACACACACACACACACACACACACACACACACACACACACACACACACACACACACACACTTATTCAGTAAGAAGCTGAACCAGATGTAGTAAAGAAGAAATATGGTAGGATATAAATGTCATGAAAGTATTATAAGAACCAGCACACTTATCAAGACTGATAAATAAGAAATGACATTCATATGTGACAAACATGAAAAAGTCTGATGTCAGTCCACAGTTAGTCATTAACTATGAAGATGATTAGATTAAGTTCAATTGTTAAATAAGATACGACAGCAATACTGTTATGTTTAATATACTAAGGGCATTCCAGGTATTATTTATGAAATGCTAAGGATTCTCTTGTGCTTCAAAGAGAAAAAAAAAGGTACAAGAAAAATTAAAAATAAGAGATTACATGAATCAGATGAAGTCTTAATTCATATTATTTGCTGATATTATCTAAAGTATAAAATATCACAAAAATTGCATATAACTTATCCATTAAACAAGAACATTATGAAAGCCTGCAATATGAATGCAAACAGACCTAAATCCATGGATGTCAAGAATTCAATTCAACAGATACATGTACTATATAAAAGTGTTGTTTATTTTATACATAGATGTTTCATTAGAAGCCAAAATGTTATTATATAATAAAATCTACAGTTTATAACAACAATAACAATGTTTTCATTAACCTGACTGGATGTTGAAACAAGTGAAGTTTCATAAGGCACTGTCCATAGGTAGGTACTAGACTATTGGCCCTAGGGCCTATATAAGCTTAGCCAAATGGTGCCCTGGCTTTTGCCACCCAAGAAAATTATTTTCCTGTGCCCCTGTCAAGCAGAGCCACAGAAGTGATCCCCAGGGTGAATTTCCTATCTCCCATCCAATCATCAAGATTTTTCTAGAAGAATGCTAATGAGGAGCTTTGTTTGATATAGATAGGTAGTTTGTTCCAGAGTATGGGAAGCCTCTGGGACAGGAATCTATCCCTCCAGCATGTTCTGTTTACTGTGGTGACAAGGTTTAGGCCATAGAGCATATAGCTCGGTGGGATTGGGATTTCTTTAACTGGATCATGTCCGGGATAAAATACAAGATGTATATACTAGAACAATGCTGTATTTAAAGCTGGTTATGCTATTTTATTTCACTACAGACAGTAATATCATATAACAGTATCTGTAATAGTGATTAAGTATTATACAGTTTAATAGTTGAAGCTTGACAGCACACAAGGAATAAGAACTTGATGCTTTTAGTTATATTTGTTGTTGGGAAAGCTGAGGGAAGATGTTGAATAGGGATAAGAGGAGTCACTTGAATGGTAAACCTGTTCAAGGATGGGATGTTTTCTCCCATGAAGGGAATGATTAGTTGTTTATATTTTGAAAACCACTTTTTACGCAGACAGCATTTATTTGTACTTTTTAAATGGATGTCTATGCAATGCATTTATAACATATATGAAGTGAATGGTAAAAAGTTTTCAGCACACATACAAGGTTATGTACAGACACAAAAAGAGGACAATGGTTTGGTATAGTTAGTCCAACTGTGAAATGCAGCTCTATCAATGTCAATCACTTAAATAACAGCTGTAAAAGAGGAAGATATCTTAAGCTATGTAAAGCCAAGTGGTATTTTTACAGGAAACGCATCTTATACAGCAAGACATTAATAAAATTAATGTGCATAATTACACCAGCAAGTTCAGAATAAAATAAAAAAGCAGAGAGGTGTGGCAATATTATATTAAAGACTACCTTGATGCTCAAGATTATAAATACAGTCAATGATAACTCAGGAATGTTTTGTTTAGTATCAGTATTAATAAATGGTTTGGCTTATACCCTAGTAAACAACTATTGAATACCAGGGCTGGGTGTCAGGGTAGCCAAACAACATTTAGAGAGCATAATACAACATTCCAAAGGTAATACAATAATTGCAGGAGACTTTAATTGCACAATGAAAGAAGAGGACACAGATGCTAAAAACACATGCAAGAAATCCCCACTAGCAAAATTTTAGAGTTTACTGACTCATATAATATGCTGAACAAGATTCATTGATATTCACACATTACTCACATAGACATAACACCTTTTCTAGAACAGAGTGTTTATAACTAAAGATCTTACCACAAAAATAAGCAAAGTCAAAACCGTCATCTGCCCCTTCTCAGACCATAATGCAATAACTTTTGAAATAGATTTTTTAACTTTGAGAAAACTTACAATTATAAGAATTCCAGCCTGTGTAGCAAACCTTAAAGAGTTTAAACAATACTATACTACAGAGATGCAAACATTTCTAAATTTAAACCTCACAGACGAGGTAGCAGATATATATATATATATATATATATATATATATATATATATATATATATACATACAATGAAAGCATATTTATATGAGAAGGTGGTAGCCTGGTATAAAAACAAACAAAAGCTTCGTGATGAAGAACTGGCAGAACTACAAACTAAAATATACAAAATTAAATTAGATATTCATAAAGGTAACTTAGCTTCAGAAAAAGAATTAGAAGACCTCAACAAAAATACTTGAGATATTGAACCACAAAACAATGATTAATCTAGAGAAGGTCAAACTATGCACTCACTCTGTGAATCCAACAAAATCAAAGGAGAAGAGCTAACAGGATGAAAAGAATGATAAAGGCAAATCAGATAAAAGAAATATTCAATATAGACAAAAAAAAAGAAAAGTATCTGATTTAGAAGGAATTCTAGAAGCCTTTAGAGTGTATTTTAATAAACTCAATAGTCAAGAAAATAAAGCGGAATCAAGTGAGGTACTTAGAAATTCCTTAAGGAAAATATAATACTAAGCCTATTAGATGAACACAGAAAAATAATAAAGAAACTAAAATTAAACAAAGCCCCAGGTAATGATAATATAACAGTAGAGATGTTTAAACTACTATCTAATGCTTTAAATCTATTACTAAGAATCTTCACATCAGTTAAAGAAGGCAGTAAATGTCCTCCTCCTTCTTGGAAATATACTCGGGTATCACCAATTCTGAAACAAGATAAAAAAAAATGGATGATTGTACTTTATACAGACCCATAAGTTTACCAAATATAGATTATAAAATATTTGTGACAGTTCATGCAAACAGAATAAAACAAATATTGTCATTATTGATTGATCAAACAGGATTCATTAAAAAGAGAAATACATATGACAATATAAAGAGAATTTTGTCCCATATTGATTTCATAAACAAAACAAAAAATAAAATGAATGTCATTTGCCTAGATATTAACAGTGCATTCAGTTCCGTGAATTGGGAATACCTTTGGCTTGCACTGGTAGAATATGGCTTTTTGAAAAATTTTACCTCACTAATAAGGTCTCTTTGTGATAAATCATTGGCATATATAAAAATAGGATCCTGTTTGTCAGAGCCCATTACAATTACAAAAGGTACAAAACAGGGTTGCCCACTTTCCCGTTTGTTATTCGCATTAGTAATAGAACCATTAGCAAATTTCATATGTGCAAACCCAAACATTCAAGGAATTCAACTAGATACTGACCTTGAGTTAAAGATTCAACTATTTGAAGATGACATTTTATTGACTTTAAAATAAGATAACACATTAAAAGAACTATGGAAAGCAATAAAACAGTTTAAGAAGATTTCTGGACTATCATTTAATGAAAATAAAACCAATATGTTACTAATAAATATGGACAAAAAAGTATTAAATAAAAATGATCATAAAATATCATAAATATTAAAAATGATACAAGCAAATACTTAGGAGTTAAAATTACAAATGACATAGATACAACAGTGCAACTAAACTATGAAGAAATTTTAGATAATATCAAAGAATTCATACAAAAATGGAATAAGCTTTTTTTTTTTTTTTTTTTACCATGGAGGAAAAACTATATATAATTAAAATGATTATATTCCTGAAAATTCTGTATTTTATACAAGCTTGCTTGCTACCTCCACCTAAATCATATCTAAAACAATTTGAGGGGGTTAATAACGAAATTCTTATGGCACCCTAAAAAACCCAGAGTTGCCGTAAGACATAATTTTGACAAATGAGAAGAAGGTGGAATACGCTTATCAGATGTGGAAGGATATATACAATTGTCAGCTTTAAAAACAGTTTCTCTATGGTTAAACAAAGAATATACTTCCAAATGGAAACTAGTCATTAAAAAAATCTGGTTAAAAACCACTCATAATACAATAAATAAACGTATAGAAATAGTACCGAATAGCTTACTTTGGTTATTGAAGGAATATATGGCAAGAGGGAAAGACAAAAACATAAATTCTAGCTACATTAGCAATACCCTAAAGACTTTTATGCAATTTGTAAACAAAAATCTGGATATAAAAGCATGGTCTTTTTTCATATTCCCAATAGCATATACACAAAATAATATTATAACTCAGGGCTCAGTAGCAGTTAAAACACTTAGTAAGAAAGGTCTAATTTACTGGCATCAGTTGATAAACACTAATAAAGTACTAATGATAGAGCAAATTATAAGTAAGTTCAACCTTGAAAATAATATGTGGTTAACACTGCCGAGATTAAGACAAACAGTTTTAAACCAACAGGCAATAATGCAGAAGTCTGTTAGGGAAAAGGTACCTAAGTTCATATAGCAGTTAATAACATTGATGGAATTTCCCACAAATGCGAAATAAATTTTATCAATATTGTGCAAATTAGTTACAGAAATAAGAGTTCATAATAAACAAAATATATGGAAATACTATGAAACAGTCAGTGGTAAAATGCTAGATAAAGATAAAAAAAAATATTCTTACATCTCCAAAACTAACATCTTTATCACTGTACTGGCAGCTTTTCACATGGCAATTTATACATAAAACTTACTTAATACCACACAAATTAGAACTAGTATATAATAAAGAAAATAGATGTTTGAGATGTAAATCATAATCAATAGCCAGTTGGCAGCCCATGTTCTATGAATGCCATTTACTTAAACAATATTGGGAAAGTATTAACTATTTGTTACAGTCACTTTTCATTGCTAATTTTCAACTTACAAAATCTCTAGTTTTGCTGAATACATCTGTGCCTTTTTGTGTTCCAAGGCAAAAATATGTAATTTTGTGGGCTGTCCTTGGCTATTGCAAGGAAAAATATTACACAAAACTGGAAAGCTGCAACTCCTCCCAATTTTAAACATTTCAAGAATAAGGTTTTATCAGTCTCACAGTTGGAATTGAACACAATCAAGGGAAGAACAGAACAACCTACTTTCTTAAGCACAACATGGCAGAATGTAAATCATGTAATGGAAACAGAAGCCTGTAATAAATTATAATCTAATTCAAAGACGCATTCAAGAAAACAATTTTTTTTTCAGGTATGGACATCCTATGTAAATAGTTGGTTTTGTAATATTTGTTTTTGGAATTCTTTCTTCACTTTAAGCTTTGACTATGTAATTATTTCTTTGATATGCATACTGTATATATGTTTATGTTTGTGAAAATCAATAAAAATTGATTCAGTAAAAAAAAAAAAGAAAGAAAGAAAACAGACTTAGCATGAGCAACACTAAACCTAGTTTCCCTTGAAGCTCTTAAGTCCTTAAAAATGCACTAAAGCTTACGATTACTTGCAAATGCACTGAAGCTCAGTTCCTTGAAATGCACCAAAACTAATTTTTTTACCAGTTTGGTAGTTGATGTAGAGGATTCAGGCTCTTGATTTCTGTAACCATTGTACAGGGTTTGAGCCTCAGGACATTTACTAAGCTTTATAGCTCTCAACTGTCCAGATTTTTGCCTCACATTTTTGATCCTTTCCTCATAACATTTTCTGTTTTTTTCTGGTAAATCACTGAAGATTGAAGTTTCTAAATAATAGCATACACTTGATTTTCAGACTTCATATTGTTCAGAAAATTCATGTTAATAGAAATCCTGTTATTCTAACAACTGTTTAGCTTTATAAGAGCAATATTTAAAATATGTCCCTATTATTGGGCTTTTGTCCCCACATTATTTTAGGCTTTGTCCAAACTGGAGAGGTATGCTACCTCCCTCTCACACAAATGTCTTGCATTTAAATTTTGTGTGAAAAGTAGAAAAGGAGTATGCTACAATTACATGTGTGCATTGATGCATGCAGGGACACATAGGCAAACAGTGTTCTTAAAGAAGAATGCCTTTAAAGGCTCTGGCTCTTGTTTTAGTATAAGATTTGTGCATTTTAAACAGAAAAATCTTTTAAAGGAAAGGCTGCACCCTCTTACTCTTTGCACCTGGGGTGGACTGCACACTCTGCCCCCGTATTAGTATGCCTGTGCATTAAAGTATATGTAATTTATTTTTTCTTAACAATAAGGGTGTACACCATCAACAAGTAGCTAACTGCTGGTGGGGGTTGAGGGCTCTATGTGGATGAAAGAACCTTATGGTCTTATGTGGTCATTTTTAAACAGTCTTTATTCTGGCTTTCCAGGACTACTGTGCATATGTCTGTGCATGAATTAAGTAGGAATACTTTGACTACTGTGCATTTCTTTAAACAAATTTTGAAATATTTGACTTTAGTCATTATTATTATCAATTTTTTACACAGACACTTGAGAAGGATGAACTCAGCAATGTAGCTATAATTGCTGAGTTTGGGAGTTGTCTGTAGATAATTTGATTGATCTGGCTGAGCTGATAAAGTTAAAAAGCCGTTAGTTTGTCTTTGCAGGACTAGTTTGCATTTGTGTAAAGCAAATTGTCATTCTTTATTATGGTCATTTTTATCATCATCAGACATGTGATGTGTACATAGACAATTTAGTGGTTGAAACCGTTGAGTAGAGATTTTGGTGCATTATGATTGCAGTCTGAGTGGTATTTTATGGTTCAAATGTTCTGAAATGGGTACTTTTGTTGTTATTGGTTCATTAATTTTTTTCTCTGCCTACTGGAAAAAATGTTCAAAACTATAAATTCTAAACATACTCTTAACAAATGTTGCTGTATTATATAAGAAATATAATTTAAAACAATCAAGAAGGTGAATCAAAGAACATATGTATGCATGTTACTGGAGAATACAGGTGGACCACTCACGTTAGGACATACACTGTCAAACTTCCTCCCTGGGAGAGGTTCATCCCCAACTGACATCTGTGTTTCCTGAGCATTGAGCAGGCCTAACTCATCTTGGTCATAACCAGGGCTACATTCTTTATGCAGTTAAGTCTTTTAAGAGTCACTGTTTCACCTCTATACTGTATTAATAACACTTCTGACCCAAATAATAGTATGCCTAAAAGTCTTTTCTCTTAGTCTGCAATAGGTATTATAGACATTACTGAATCTCTATCTAGTTGCTTTCTCAGTTTCACCTCTGCACCTCTGAGGTGCTCAGTATAATTTTATAGACAACTTTAGCAATATTATGTAGGGCCAAACTCATTAAGGTAGCATTTCCAGATTCTCTATCCTGGTTGCTTGTTTTTTATTTGCTTTCCCGGGCTATGTTTTAACTTTTGCCTCTTTATCTCTGTTCTGTCAGCAACTTCCTTCAGTATGACCTTTCATATTACATCTTATACAGTGTTTTGCTCAGACCAACAACCACTGGCCATATTTGATGACCTGCCGCAATTATACTATGCTTGTCTCTTAAGGGCTCCAACAAATACCTCATTAATGGTGTTGTCAGTCATATTGTATTGCAGATTAATGGTACTTCAGCAGCAGTTTCAATTGGCATTGCAATATTTAGTGCTTTATCTAGAATTAAACCTTTTTTGAATGCATTCATTTTGTATACGTTTATAATACAAATACATTTCATGATGTATCAAGACAATCAACGCCGTGTTTGTCTGCAGAATTCGGCTATGTATTCAGATATATTTTATTTTTGATTTTATTCTGCTTTGCTTTTCCTTTTGAAATCAATATAATTCTGTGTTCTAAAGGTTTTGGACTTAAATGAATTTGAAAAGTGTTTACAGTGCCTTGAAATATTTTTGATAGTATTTATTTTTCTGGTGTTAATAAAGTGTGCAAAAATCCATAAATAGTTAGGGTTCATTCCATTAGGTAGAATTGCCACCTTCTTTTTACTTCTCATTAAATGCACATTATAGTTCGACTCTTTAGAAAAACATTCATAGATCTCCCACACTAGTATTAAAAGCACTCAAATTACTAATGTGGCTTGCCAGTTTTGTGACTGGTTTTCATATTCAAGCAGTTTTATGTTTACTAATTACCCTGTTATAGCATCCCAGATCACCATATAACTAATACTTATGCAAAAGTAACTTCTCTGCTTGCTAAAATTTAGTTTCTCTAAACATGTGTATATCTAGTTGCTTACTAGTTTCTTTGTTATATAAAGATTATTTTGTTTTTAAACTGTTTGTACAAAAATCACTCTGTATAAATTTCCTTTTCATAATTGCTGAGTTGCCCCCTTTTTAATTTAAAAATTACTTTGCCATAAATGCAGATTATTCAACAAGTCAACCATTTGGATTTTTGTTCTCATCAGCATAAATTTTTCATTTCACCTGCTGTACCACTTTCTTTTTCTTTTCTTCTCTGCTTTCATATTTGTTCTTTTTGCTGTCTGGATCTTTTTTTTTTAAACAAGAAATATCTTTATTAAAAAGATGCATGACATAGGCAATCATAAATTAATATGAACAAAAACAAACCAGATTGAGATATTTTTAGTTGCAAAAATTATACATCACTTATAATTTATCCAGTCATTGTCAGCCATTTCATAGCTCATTCAAATCCCGCCTTCTTTTAAACCCATTCCTCCTTTAAAACATTATTCTGCACATATTGTTCTCCCAATTCCCATGTTTCTATATAATTTGCTCCTACCCTTTTCAAAAGATCGCATTTCCAGTTTTTTTATCTGTTACTGTATTCACTACTACTAATACAGTTGGTCTAGACTTTGATTTCATTTTTCTAGAAACTGCTTTTTTTGGCACCCACCATGATTAGACTCAGCAAGATGTTACTATGTCTAGGCAGTTAGGATTCTGTATCGTAGCTAAAAAAAATATTTCCTTAGTTATACCAATTTGCTCACCAAGTATTTCTGATAGAGTAGTCTGCAGGGAATTTTTAAAAATATGCCAACTCATTAAACTCCCAAAGATATATTTACAATTATTTCTTTCTTCCCCATCACACCTCCAACATTTGCTGTCCACCTGGGAAAAATCTTTGGAGTCTACCTGAGGTATAAAAATGCCTATGTAAACACTTCCAAGCAAAGATCCTAAATCTTTTAGACTTTGTTGCATATTTGGGAGTCATGCATATATCCCCAATTGTTTCTTTGTGAATTGCTTATCCAGTCTCTCTTCCCAATCCTTTCTAACCTAGCCTGCACTAATTATTCCTTTTTTAACAGCAGATTCTATTCAAGATTCTACCAAAAACTCTACCAGTGATGGTCTTTTACTTAGGATCCCCTATTCCTTTCTCATTGCCTGTACTCTGAAGTCAGTCCTTGATAGGGAAGGCAGTCTGTAGCCTGCTGTCCAAATAAATTCTTGGCCTCTTCCCATTGTATTACCTTTCCCTCTCTAATTATTTGGTCCCAGTACATTGGTTCATTTGCCAGTTTTCTGCAGTAGGTTCCAGCCCCTCCACTTGTCTATTGTCTGCATCCCTAATTGCAGTCATCCCTATCTGCAGAATATTTTTTCTCCATTCCATGTTGGCTTAGTTCTTAGAATATTTTCTGCTACTTTATGGAGATAATATTCTGTATGATTATTGTTATTCTCCTTAAGGATTTGCATCCAAAATCCCAGTCTTTCCTTGTTTATTGATCTTTCCCCTCGTTTCATCATCACCCCATTTCACTTTGAATTACAACTTACTGCTTGTGCTATATATATATATAGGAGCCTTAACTGTGCAGCTCTGAAATATCCCTACAAATTACAAAATCCCATACCAGACAATTCTATTGGAAGGATCAGCTTATCCCACTTGACTCTTGCCATCTTTCCTTCATAGATTATCCTGGCAGGATAATAGGTCCCTTTTCATCCCCTCCATGGTTCTTATTTAAAATTTTCCTTATCAGCCTGGTTTCCAAGAAACAGAAAGGTGAGTTCAGATTGATTCACCACTTATCTCACCCAGCGGAGGGTTCAGTCTATGATTTTATTGACACCAAGGTGACCAAAGTACACTATTCTTCTTTGGATCAGGAGGTGGAGGTCATCATGGGCTATACAGACCCCTGGCTCTGTAAGATGGATATCCAGTCTGATTGGCCTTGGTTAGATTTTCATTTCAATGGTAAGATGTTTTTTGACACTGTGATGTCAGTGGGGTGTGCTGTGGCTTGTGCAGCATTTGAAATATTTAGCCCAACTTTTCACTGGTGTTGGGAAAAATGGGCCCCTGCCAGTCAGCAGTACACTACCTGGGTTATTTTTTGATAGTGGGGGAGGGTCAGGATGGTGCTTTGGAAGGGATGTATATTTTCAAGCAGCTTTGCAGCGAGTTTGGTACCTTGGCCAATGATAAGTCAGAGGGACCCAGCCGAGTCCTGACTTTTTTGGGCTTAGACATAGACACCATTGATAACTCCTTCAAGCTTCCTCTGACCAAACTTCAACAAGTCCAGCAGTTACTTTGGAGATTTTTATGTTCCAGCAAAGTACAGGTAGAAGACATTATGCAGTTACACTGTTTATTGAATTTTTCTTGTAGGGCGTTTTTTCCAGGCAGAACCTTCCTACTGTCCATGTCTGACTTGTTGAAAGGTAATAGGCCAAAGCATCACGTGGTCAGTTTGACCAGATGTGTTAAAGAGGACTTTGATTATGGTTTACATTCATTCTGAGCCAGTTTAATGGAGTTTCTTTTTGGCAGTCCCCTTTGAACACAGCCACCAACCTTAAGCATTTTACTGATGTGGCTGATGTATGGGGGGTTATTTTCTGGGTAGCTGGTTTGCTGAAAGGTGGCTGGATAGTTGGTCTGTAGAGAGTAGGACAGACATCGTGTTTCTAGAAATTTTTCCCATTTGTGTGGCAGTGTTAGTATGGAAAGATAGATTACGTGACAAGACGATAATTTTTTCACTCAGTTAATATTGCAATGGTTCACAGTCTCAAAAAACATTCTTCCAGGTCCAGGTGGGTCCACTCGGTCATCAGGCTTTTAGGTTTGCTGAATTTACAGATTAATTTGTCATTTTCATGTGTTCGTGTCCCTGGTCATCTTAATACTATAGCTGACAGTCTTTCCCGGTTTCAGTTTGCCAGGTTTCACCTCTTGGCCAAGCATTCGGATCCAAAGGGTTCCCCAGTTCCTCCAGGAGTCTGACTAATTAGAGAAGACTAATATTATCAGTTTTGGTAAATTCTTGGGCCAGCAACACTAGGAAAGCTTACTCATCATCTCTGCCGGTTTTCAAGACATTCTACAGGTCTTTGATCCCTGGTCCCAGGCCATGGGGAGTACAGATGTTGCTACAGTTTTAGTTGCTAGGCCCATAGAGGGAGATTCACCTAAAACTCTGAGTACATCTGACAGCTTTGGGATGGTTGGAGCATTTTTTGGGCCTTCAGGTTGTGTCAGGACACTGGGTAATGGGGAGGATACTTAAGCGCCTAGAAAACATGCAGGGACTTCCCATGATCACAGAAAACCTATTGGGAGACCACTGCTTCCCTTTGTTATTCAACGTCTTTACAGGACCATTGGTGAATTTCACTTGTTTGTCTCTATAGCCACTTTGTTCACCTCTTTGCATGTGGGTGATTTGCAGGCCAATGAACTTCTCCTTTTACCTTTGTTGGGAGGATCTTGTCATCCACAGGGATTTGTTTGAAAAAATCGAACACTGATCAAGTTGGTAAAGGTCAGCAGGTGCGCCTGGACAAGACCAGTGGGCTAGTCACTTGCCCTGTGCACTGGGTTAGTTTGTTATTTAATATTACCCCTTGAAGAAAAGGTTGGGATTGTTTTTTGTGCAAGCTTCTGGCAGGCCTTTTAACCTACCAGAGATTAACACATTTCTCAGGCAGGCCTTGGCAGGGAAAGGAATTCACCCACAAGGTTACTCCTCCCATTCCTTTTGGATAGGTCGTACCGCAGACTTGGCCATGGAAGTGTATCTGTGCAGGTCATTCAAAGGATGGGAAAGTGGATCTCTAATGCCTTTTTGTCATACATCAGCATTGCTTTTTATTTCTGTTGTAGGGAAGGAGCTGATTTGGCTCTTGGGCCATTCTTTTGTTCAGAGAGCATCCTTCTGAGCCTTGTCCCACCTGGCTGGTCATGCAGGATCTTTTGATAGTAACCAGTATACAGTTCATTCTTTTGGTTTCATGGGTCTTAACTTGTTTCACTTTTGTGAAATATGGTGTAAGATTACAATGGAAGAAGCTTTGCTCAGTGTTATGATAATTCACCTGGGGGGAAATGGTCTGCTTCAAGCCCATAAGAAGACATTGTTGGCCAGAATCTTATCTGATATGGAACAGTTGCAGCAGCTATATCCAAGAGTAGCTTTCTTTTGGTCCACCATCATCCCTAGACTATACTGAAAGGGTGCTAGAAGGCCTAGTGCCATTGAGAGAGCAAGGCGTTTTATCAACCAGAGAGTCAAGCGGGCTGCTAGCCAAACTGGTTTTCAGATGATTGAGCACAGTGACATTGACAGACTGGAGACCAATTTCTGTGATTTAGACAATGTTCCTTTAAATAATATGGGTTTTGATTTGTTTAATTTGGATGTGGTTGTTGCTATTCAAAAATTTTTCAAAGTTTAACTTGCTTTCTTTCATAACCTAGAATTTATTTGTGAGGCAGCTGATTTGGCGAGAACTGCCCCGTTGTGTTCCTCCCTGTTCTTATTCAGTGGCCTTGGCTGTCCTCAAGTTGGACCCATATTTGACCAGTGGCCACGTCAAGGGGTATGTGACTTGTAAGTATGAGTCAAATGGACTTGCCACCAGGTCCGAGGTAGCAGGTATACGCACCTGTTTTTCTTTGAGGTGGCAGCTAGAACAGGTGGGTGTACTCCAACTGGCTTGAGGTGATGGTTTGATGGTATTTGTTGATATGTTGTATATGAATTGCTTATGACATCACTATTGGTTGTCCTTGTTTGTCATATAATAAAAGGTCACAAAGTCAGTCTGGTATATTTTATGACTTGGCTCACTGGACAGTCATGGTTTAGAATTGGAATGGGCCTATATGAAGCTGGATATGATGGGTCTTTACCATCTTTAGGTATAACAGCCACCACCGCTTTCTTCCAGTATGTTGGTGGTACTTCTCATTTTAAAATGCTGTTAAACAAAACCTTCCAGATCTTTAACAGTTTCTTCACTCCTAGCTTCCAAGCTTCCACAGGAATACCATCTATTCCTGGGGATTTTTCTGTTTGCTGTCGGATCTTAACAATAACTTCACATGCATGGTTGGCTTCAGTGCCAGTTTGGCAGAGTTACTAAATAATAATGCAAAAATGGAGATGAAGTTACTGCTTCCATTTGCTTGTGTCTCAATCATTACCTAGCTTTATCCAGCTATAATTCCAGGGAAATGGACACATATTCTCACATGCATAGTAATGCTTCACATGCTATATCCTATATTGTCTAATGGAGTTCAGAACACTTGCATATTTTGATAATTGTGCTGCATATTTGTGATTTGTAGTGAACAAATATTTATAAACATCCTAAGAGCCATAATACCCCAGAAGTCGGGGGCAGTGGTGGTCGAGGCTCTTTGGTACAGTTTGGACCTTACCTTTAACTTGTAAAACCCATTTACTAAGACCCCAACAACACTTGAATTCATGATAATAATGTACCTATTTTCCACCTTTTTTCCTGGATATGCATGAGTTGGCTTTACCCTTTGCAGTGTTGTTTCTCCCCCCACCAACAGCTGCTTTTGGCTGACCCAGTTATCCCCTGCTTCACATCTCCATACCCTAGAAAAGAAGGGTACACATATCTGTCCATAATCAGGGGCCATGTGGTTGATGACTGGTTGTCATATTAGCAGGGCAAGAATTACACATACTTTTCTAATCTTTTAACATTTCATGTAATATTAATGTTTTTCCACATCATAAATGCTACTTTGGACACCACATTTTCTTTCTTACTTCCATCCATAGTGGTGCAGCAGACAGCAACATATCCCCACTCTACTAGGAAATGAGAACTGTGATCGACAGTTATTCCTTCTTCCCTGCCCGACCGCTGGGTAGCAGCAGTTTGTTTCTGGAACCAGTTATTTCATATGTTACACTAGAATCTAGCTGTTGTGGAACTTCCACAATGGTGACTGACTAACAGGGTAATTAGAGAGCAATTCCAGTGTGAAAAACTGAATGCCAGCAAAGGTGAAATCTGGAAAAAGGAACGGAAATTGACCAGGAAAAAAAAAAAAAGAATAAACTCTGGCTAGGAAGAAAAGCGTCAGCTCAATTTGCAGCTTTAGTACAGGAGATTGCTTCCACTTGGATAGAGAAACTTATAGGAAAAACTAAATCACGTAAAACTCAGAGGTGTTTAAAATAAGTGGAACAGGAGAAAAATAAATGAAGTTAAATGACAAAAGGCTTGAAAAACAGAAGAATCTTTGAGTATCTATTCAGATGAGCTGATAAAACTGCAGACATCTGGACTGAAATGAAGGAAAGACTGACTGAGCATGAGACTTCTTGAAAAGAAATGTTTTAAAAATAGAAAAGTTTGAATTCAGAGCACACAGAGAACTCCCAGATCGCCATTTTCCTCCGGAAATTACTGTTGGTGCAGTTTCCAAGTGTGCACCAGCAGCATTTGATTTCATATATTTCCCTTTTCCTTGTGTTGGTGTGACTGTGGAGTTGGTATATATAAATTCAGGGATTGTTGAGGGATTCCTTGTTCCCCATATGGTGATGCAGGAAAACCTGCCCCCTACAAAAAATGTTTGCATTTAAGTTTTTCATCAAACTGAATTCCTAAACAGTTGCGCTTGGCATGTTGGTTCCTTGCCAAGTTGAAACTTGATGGGTCATAGTAGAAGCCTTTGTTTTATGTGTACTTGCTCGAGGACAATCTTAAGTTTATTAACAGTGCACATTCTTTCCAGGTGTTTCCAGCAAAATTACATTATCTGTATTTGCACTTTGTAGATTTTGAGCTCATTGTGTCTTTTCTCAATGAAGGATGTCATATGCTAAGTTGGACCTTGCTCAGAGGAACAAATACTGCATTTCTGTGAACTGCCTTACTGTCCTGCGTTACATTTTACTGATGGATTTGAACTTTTTTCCAGCAGCCTATGTTATTTTATAAAGCTCTCCACCTAACTGCTAGCAAGCCTCTTGAAACTTGGTGACTGCATATGTGCAATAATGAATTTGTTTCATGAACACTTTTGTTAGCATGTTTATTGTTTTTCTCATTTTAGCAGGAATACCATGTATTGATATCAATTGGGTAGCTTTTTACATTTAAAAATGAACATACATTTTGAGAGCTTGGAGAGGTCAGAGATTTGTTCCCAGCGTGCAACTCACATTATAAATGTTTATTTTACATTTATTGCTAACTATTCTGGCAGACTACAGACACTATCTTTTAGTATATTTTGTACATTAACAGTCACTGCTCAAACTTTATGCTTTCATTAAAGTCTAACTTTTAAATACTCACCTTTCACTTCTGTAAGCTGTACTACTCTGTGCTGGACGTGTTGCTAGCTGCACTTTCTCTATCCAAGGTCTGTTAGACAATGGTTTTAAATTTCAGTTTACCCCTTTAGATACTTTGTATTGCATGCTCTAGAGAAGTAGATGCACTTAGTAAGTAGCTGGAATACACTATAGGCACACTTACTTTCCCAATATTTTGGAGATAGAAAACTGACTTAAGCTTCAGGCAGATAAAATAAACCAGTAAAAGATTCATCTAGATGAAACAAAGAATAAAACACATAATTATAATACATATAAAAGTCAGCAACTGATACATGGAACAGAGAGAGGTGTCCCATTCCTATTACATAAATAGTATCCTGGCTTCCCTCTCCCCTAATATTATCTCTGACCAGGACCTTACCTGGGTAATCTGCTGTGAATAGTGGTAGGGAATACACTCAAACTAAAGCCTCTGGTTGTCTAGTGCTCACATTCCCACAGCCCCTACATTCATAAGTTCATAGATTAGTGCTAGGCTAACTGTCCTTGTGGGCTATTTTAAGCCTAGCCAGTTACCCTATGTGAGAATCAAACCCTGCACCATGTGTCTGTAAGGTAAACACCTTAACCATTATGCCAACCTCCCAACCCAAAAAGTATCGTTTTAACCAATGAAGCTCTTACCAGAGGTGAGGATCAAACCTCATACCTCATGGATGGGAGGCAAACACCTTAGCCATTGTGCCAATTGCTCTGCAGTCAATGAAGAACTCACAAGTATTGTGAATAACCTTAACTGTGGAAAACATTCACTATGTATGGACCTTAACCTTCATTGGGAGCCCATTGCTAGCTTCCTTCCATTTTTCACTTTCAGAGCATGGCTTCTGCCAAATTGTGAGTGGGCCCAACACATATGAACCAGCTAACTTGTAATTGTAGCCCCCTAGACTGGTTTTGCATAAACCAGCCTTCCAGACTCATGCACCCTTTATTGACCACTAGACACTGGTCTAGTTTCTCTGCTAATAAAAAACACCTGTCTCAAAAAGAATCACCTGATGGGTTCTTAGTCAAGAGCAGGAATCACAGCACTGGTAAGAGCTAGATACTCAGAACTGGTCATTAGTAAAAAGTCAGGTTGAGTGAAGCTCTGCACTGCATGTTTTCTTAATATTCTACTGTCATGGAAGAAATGTATCATACTAAAACCCAAACCATTCAATAGTTCGATCCCACTCCATTATGCTGGAAGAGCTGAAGAAGGCTTTTGTAACACTGAAGATGGCCCATGCTAATATAAATGTAACACACTCAAAGATGACTACGAACATCATGCTTCACTTAGAGAACAATGAAAATGTCTTGCCAAGAAGAGAAAAAAATAATTTTTTCCCAAAGAAATGCCAGGGAGATCTTTATGTAAATCCCAGAGGCTTCTGGAAAGAATTCAATAACTTGCCCAGGAAGGCTCTATTAGATTTTTCAAACTCTGTCGTAGTGAATGGCAAGTAACTTCTGATTCTGAACTGATCACAGAAGCCACTGAAGAACATTTCTCCTTCCACAATAACAACTCCTCTCATCAAGACAGTCTTCCTGTTACTGACATCATGTCTATCCAGTTGATGTTTGGATTTGACAATGTCTTTCGATTCACAAAGGTTCCATTAACAAAAATCAACAACTGGCTTAAAGAGGTTCCTTGAATTTATATAGGCATCTAACGCTGTCAGTGCTGCCCAGTTAAGGTACACTACCACTACTTCAGCCATCACTAGTATGCTTCCTGGCCTCTTAAAGACTGCTAACTTTATCCCAGTCTGTAAGCATGGCTGCTGTTTGAGCCCCAGCTTTTTTTAACCAATTGATCTGTTACATCTTGCCAAAATTGTAGAAAAGCAGCAGCTTCCCAACTGCAGGCTGACATTTGAGGCTACATACTACTCCCAAGACATCAGCATGTCTTCAGAAAGGGGAACAGCACCAACAGAGCTCCTCTCTCTGTTTCTGATTGACTGTTGCATTGTAGCATGCTGTTAATGTTTGCAATCATTGACCTCTCCAGTGGTTTTGATTGTGTAGACCATCTCTTTTCATTAAGGAGCTTTCACTTTATGGCCTGAATGCCATCACTATAAAATGGTTATCAGTCTACATGTGCAAAAGATACTTCAAAATCACACACACACAATCTTCTCTCCATCCAGTGTTACAGTGCTGTCTGGAGTTCCTGAAGGCTTAGGCCTTAGACTACTATTATTTTATTATCTAAATTAACTCCCTCATTGTTTCACTGAATACCAGTCATATCATTCTATATACTGACGGTAGTGCTTTATGGGAAATATGTACTTTATTTAATTTTTATTGAATTAATGAAAATGGTTGGTTGCCTCACTGTGGTGAAGATATTTAAAGTATGTCTTATTATGTGTCAAATGACTCTGAAGAAGCCTGTTGTAACACGAAGGCGAAAGCGCTTAGTCATTTGGTGAATTTCATTAAACGGTTCTCATTTTTTACCTTGGGGTTTGTGAATTTTAATATCTTTTTTTTGTTTATGTACTTTATTTAAATCCATCTATAATTCACTATTCTTTACACTGGCTTAACTATGTCAGGCTTGTGAACATAGAAAACTTAATTGTATTCTTGACATATCCCAATATGCATCTTGAATGAATGTAACATAATTTCAAGAATGTGGTCACAGGCTAACTGCATTCATATCAGAACTGGACAGCATGCAACTGAGGTCCAATCCCTCTATACTCCGACAGGAGCTGACACAATGTGAGCCACAGCATGTAATTATAAGCATTCCCCATGTCTGTAAAACTCCCACAAGCCCTCACTCAAGTGGGCAAGGTTAAAGAGATGGTTTACTGTTCCACATCCTGTATGAAAATCAATGTTTTTTTTTCTTCCAGAGGTATAGTTTGGTTTAATACCAGGGTTAAGCTATCTGTGCCACCATTGCTGAAGATTAGTTGTTGTTTGTCTTTTCGGCTTTTCCCGGTTAGGGGTCGCCACAGCGGAACTCCTGTCTGCTAATGACTGGCAGTCTATTTTTATGGTGCCGAGTTGCCAGCCCGATTCGGCCCAACCTTCAGTGAAGGCACGCCCATTTACGCATATCTTTCGGAGGCCACTTGACTGTGGGGAGGACATGCAGACTCCACACAGAAGGCACTCCAGCCAAGAATCGAACAGGAGAACCTCTTGCTGTGAGGCAACAATGCTACCACTGTACCACCGCAGCTTTTCACCATTGCTGAAGATTAGTATTCTGTCATATTTTTGCTTGGTACTCACTTTTGTTTAGTGACATTAAAGCTTCACTTTAAATCAAAATTATTTCAGGATTTCTTGCAAACTTGAGCAGATATGTCAACTGCAATTAATGGCCAGTGCAGCCAGCATATTGAAAATATACCTGCACTTTCAACTTTCACAACCTTATCTAGAGTGGAAGTATTAAAAATATGCTGCTTCCACACTATATATAAACCTTGGTGCTTAGATTGAAATGTATGAATATTTTTAAATGACATAAAAAACACTGCAAACCATTTGGCATCATCCACTTTCATTACTTTACAGTCTAAGAGAAGGACGAGGGGGAAAAACAATTTGCAGAAAGTGGTTGCTACTTACTATGAAGTGATCTAACCATATTACAAGGGATAGTATGTTAACCTTGGACTAGAGGTTCTCACCTTGTTGCAGGACCAAATAATAAACAACATTCCAGCCAGAATTAGATTAGACGTGTCATACCTTAAACAGTGTATGTTTACATCGTTCAGTACCACAAGCATTTAAAGAATTATTCATATTTAGACTTCTCTTTTATCTGCTTCAGACAATAAGGAAAACATTCAGCTTCTTTTCATTGCACTGCTCCAAAGGTCAGTACAGACATGAAGGAGGAGGAACAGCATCGCTGATACTTAGACAACTTTTTCCAAGCCATGTGACAGAGTGACAGCAGAAATATTATCTGACAAGTTATATCTTTATGACTGTCTGCATTGGCTATATTATCATGTGGTGTTTTAACTTCCTCCTTCTGCCAGCTTTTTTAATTTATGCAAGGACATGATATGAACAATTACAACTGCCATCTAAGACACTACTTTTCCTTTATGGTTTTATACAGGCTGTCATGTCTATTATGTGTGTTTGTGGGGAGGACATGACATCACAAGTTGTTTGTGTATTCTAGGAACTAGTTAATATGAAACTAGAAGGGAACACAGAGAACTGGTCTAAAATGTGGATCCAATGTGTAATTCCACTGCAATGAATGCATATAGTAGGTTATGTTAAACATTTGATTTTTTTGTTATTATATGAAGACTGTTTTAAACTTTGTACCTGACAGTATCGTTAAACATTGGGTGTCCTTGGAGAAAAAATAAATACTTTTGTTACTTCAAAAATTTGTTAACATATGCAACCATGTGGCAACAGCACTGGGAAGTGAATCTGACATTATTTTGTGCTCCTGTCTTGAGGCCGGGTGGACAAATACATTCATATTTTGCCTTTGCTGGCCCTCCAAGTTTAGTTCTGCATCACACAATATCTACATACCGTACCTGCAGCTTACTGCAAAGACTTTTGGTTTTCAGTCAGGATATGCCTACAAATCAAAATCACTTCTTTCAGTACAACAAAAGCAAGTCTGCAGTAATGAGTGGGTCCATAGGTTCATATTTTCTTGTGTTCTGGCCTTAAGGGCAGTAAAGAACAAAACTTCCTTGAACTGTATTAATATTTTCTTTCACACACACATACCATTAGATTGGTTGATCATGGCTAAGATTGACCTGGCTATAGTTAAGCCATATTGGTTGACTATTGACCATGGATCATGCGATCTCAGTGTTAGTATATATAATTAACAAGGGGTGTGGAGGCATGCAGGGA
This sequence comes from Protopterus annectens, assembly GCF_019279795.1. Taxonomy (NCBI): domain Eukaryota; kingdom Metazoa; phylum Chordata; order Ceratodontiformes; family Protopteridae; genus Protopterus; species Protopterus annectens. The sequence continues at coordinate 588,828,215 of NC_056728.1, forward strand.
GGCTTACCCCCCAAAAAACACTGTTTGATGCATTAGGTGTTCAGAGAATTAGCGTTAGAGAATGTGCAGAAGGATATCAACCTTCTGAGATTCAAAGTTGGTTTGTTGACACAACGCAGAATCAACCTTTTCCATGAGAGCCATAAATCTAGATAGATATAGGTATAGATATATACTAAATGAAATATTTAAAGACCTAGTATCTTTTGTTCTCTGTATTTGCTCTTCTAATATAATTTTCATTGTTAAAATGCTAATGATTTCTGTATTTTTTGAAATGACTAAGGTCATGGCTGAGAATGATAGAGTTGGATGCTTTATAACTTAGCTTGTATAGGTTTAAATAATTGGCTATGTAACAAGATGATCTTTTGGAGGATATCTCTTGCAGATTAGTCTAGTGAGTTATGTAGTCCTTTATTAAAACAGTTCTCTAAACAATAATGCATGATCTTTACTTGTGTCGTTCAGCCCAAAATTCAAGATGCACTGCTGCCAGGATAAATCGCATGCTATGACACTGAATTGACAAAGTTTCTCATTAAAATAAGACCACAATTCCTTTACATTGGGACAATGTCAAAATATATGCAAACTGTCAAAGTATTCCTTTAATATTAAAAAGACAATTATATCTCCTCTGTTTGATAACTGTTGTTGTATCAGGCCATTAGATCTGTTTGTTATAAAAGTATCTACCATACTGAAATACTTAGGAATTAATTTCTTTTAAAAACAGTAGTAACTATAATACTAATAGTATTTGTAAAACCTGGCCATTAATTTGGAAAGATTTGGAAAGGTAAAACATTTTAAAATGTTCTCTACTTTCAAAGGTTGCATCAGTTTAAAAAAGCAAATGTTTTTGTACTTTTATTTTTTTATAACTTCTTCATCACACCCATTATGACAAAAACATCTTTTTGATTTTAGTTGTCAGACTTGACACAGATACAGCTTAGATCACTCAGACCTAGGTAACATAAACAGGAGAACCCATATGAGCCCACATTTCTTTTACTAAACACTACCACTTTTATGGTTTTCCAAATTCCAGCAATTTCTGCCCTGCCACCTCCATTTGAAAAGGCTTTTCTTCCTGGCAATCACCCTGATTAAATTTCTGGCTGAATGTTAACTTAAAGTCTTAAACTCACCCCCTTCTTCAGAGAAGCATTCAGCTTGTTAACCCCTTATTAACAATAACAGTTGTGAACTTCAGGCCAAATAAATTATATTAAGATAGGACTTATGTACTTGATTTTAGCTAGAAAACCAGCTATCTTAGCACACACACCCTCAAATACTTTTAGACATTTAATCAAGCTTGATGAATTCAGATCTCATTCCTTCAGCAGAATATGTGTAATTGTGTTTAACTAAGACAATTGTATTATTGTTGTGTAATATATTATTAGTATGTTCTGAAATTCTAATTTTGAATGCCATATTTAGCTGGTCCTCATAAAAGCATCCATATGTGTAAGTGACCTAGCATACCAAAATTTGATTTTATAGGTTTCACAAAAAAATTAACACAGCATCCCACTTTGTAGATAGATAGGTAAAGAAGTTTTCTTCTGGTGTATATTTATAAAAAGAAAAGTATGGTATCTAGCTTTTAATAAACATTGCAGAATGCAACTTCTGAAATATAAAACATAGAGATTGCATTTGCTAGAGCTATTTGTTTTGCTATGAGTAGCACAGCTATAAAACTGATTTTGCAAGTTCTTTTTGAATATTTTATTGAACAGTTTTTGGATGAATTTGTACTATGCGCTTAATGTAGTTAAGTATAAATTAATATTTCTGTCTATGGCTAATTGCATATAGTGAATAGAAATGCAAAACCATTATGCCATTTAATAAACAATCCAGCTGAATCATTAATGCATGCTTGCCTTATTCGTTTTAGTTTCATATTTGTGTAATGAAAGGGTTGTGCCCTTTTTCCATTATCTGGACTATACTATTGATTTCACATTTCCTTCAAGAACAGTTTGGCTTGTTTAAAAGCATTCTCTTTGCAGTCATCTCTTATTTTAGCATTAAATTGCACAGAGTATTTCAAAATAAGTTATATGTGACTGTGCTCCTTAATTTAACATTCTATCAGTGAATTTGTAGGACAACAGCAAATAATTTTTCCTCAGTTTTATTTTGGAATAATAACTAGTTTCATATTTGTTTGAGTTTTACTTTTGTCCCTAGCAAATATACATAATTTAGGTTAACATACTCTTAAAGTTAGAGTTCATACTACTGTGGATAAAAGAAGATACTCTGAGTATTACCAAAGGAGGTATGGACTCATGCACTCAAGTGTGTTTTTGTGTTGAATAACTGCAGTCTGTTAATAGTTTCTTTCATGCAAAGACCAGGACATTCAGGGATGTGCATGGGTTCTACATCAGAACACCAAAAAGGCTTTCACATAATTTTAAAAGACTGAAGTAAATGTGTTTACTGTTTTGTGCTTCTGAACAAGTATTAGTAAAAACAAGGAGATTCAATACTGCCAAAAGAATAGTCTGGAAACATATTTACAACATCACAAAATCTTTTAATGGCTCATAATACACAAGATGTCTTTCTGTGTTAGTAATGTTTTGAGTTTGTAAACAGATGAAAAAAATAACTTTTTGTATGTTGTGCCATTATTAAGAGACTTTTGCTTGAAAAGAATAACACATAAAAAAGCATTCTTAAAAAGAGAATAAGAATTTGAGAAGAATTTGCAAATCCTTTTGTTTTGCATGCACTGCATAGTGGTCTTAGGCAAAAATGGAAATTAACCATATTAGATGGTAAATTAAGGTGATATGCTATAAATTTGAAAGGGAGAAACTTGTTTACCAAGACAATAAAAAAGTAAGTGTAGATGGTGAGAGTAATATGCTAAGTCAATACAACTCTTGATTGGGAATGAGATTAAACCTTTAAAATTCTCCTTGATAGATATAAATGAAAATTATATTATTTCAAAGCAAACTTTTAAGCACACCCATTGACTATTTGTGGAAATATAAACCAGTTTATGTCACAGTAGTGTCATATTATGACAATTCTGAATTTTTGGGGAAAAAAGTTCTTTCTAAAATGGAGTAGTTGAAGGAAGAGAATATGGGTATAGGGAAGGCAGTGTATACAGGAAGAAGTAGACCATGAAAGCAATGGTATGCAAGGAACTTTCAACATTAACAGAAGACAGCAGTATATATTCTCTTTTTTTGGTAGATAACATTTTGAGATTGATTCTAACTATAGGGCATTTAATGCTTGCAGGACTGTTGCTCTCCATTCCATAATCATTGAATGCTCAAAACTGACAAAGGCTTTAAAATTAGTTTCTTTTCACTCAATAATTTGACATTATTTTTGTTTGAACCCACTTGGTAAGAGTATTAATAAGACTAAAAGTTCAGTTAAAAACATCATAAGAACATGACACATTTTGAAGGTGTCCCTCTCTGTCTTTCTCTGTATGTGTATATATATATATATATATATATATATATATATATATACACCCACAAACAGTGCCCGGACATAATAATGCATCCACAAACCATGTGGCAGAGTGGTTGGCCATTAAAGAAGACTTGGAACCATTTGGGTTAAAATAACTATATTAGTGCTGGATATTTGGTTTGTTGAGATATATATATATATATATATATATATATATATATATATAAAACCTGTTGAATGGGGTAGGAACATTACTATATTATCAGCAAAGCATAGTAATTTTTAGATTGAATGTTTTCTAATATTTGACCCCAAAGCTACGTACAGTAAAAAGCTGTGTATAACTTATGTGTACTGTAAGCATTTGTTTCTTAATGAAAGAACAGTATTTTTGGCAGTAGATTTTCCTGAAGGTATGCTGTTATATCAATGTTCCTGATTCTATAAAGACCCCTTTAAGCCACCTGTGAAACTTTCTGTATTAGGTACAGCATCTCTTTTAGAACCACCAGGAAAGATCATAGTAGGATATTTAAAACCAGACGTAAAAAGGATGTAGTACATGGAGTGCAGTGATTATTGTTCAACATCGGGAAGACAGCTAGCTAACTAAATCTACTCTACCATTAGACTCAATATTAATAGCACTTAAAAGGTGCTTAACAATTGTTAAGCACCTTTCTAAACACTGTTAATATTGGATGTTATGCTAATCACTAAATAATGATGGTACCAAACAACAAATGACAGTGGCTGAAGTAAAAACAGCTTCATTTCTGCCTGCTGTGTATGCCTCTCAACTGCACCCAAGTTCATCTCATATTTTGCCCTGTCCCTATTAATTGGGTTAGATTTCTCTGATAAATCACTAAGAATTACAGTCCATCAAAAATGCCTGAAACAGAACTTCAGAATTCTAATTATTCAGAAATATACATTGATGTAAAAGTTGTAGTTCCATTAATAAGGGAATAACAGCATTGTTTAAAAACTTTTCCTTCTTTTGATTCTTTGTCCCATCCACTAATGGCACACCTGATATGTCTTCTGCAACTCTGTTTGACACTGCTCACTAAAAATTTTATCGGCTTAAAAAGCTTGTGTCGCTCATTCGTCTCTATTACATAAAACAAGAAGACTTGTGGTTTCATTCAGATGCTTTAATACACACAAACATATCAGGATGGATAACAGCACCTTTAAATATGAACAAACTAGTTAACAAACAGAGCTTACATGCATACATGCTTACATCTCAACAACTAACTACAAAATGGCAGTCAGGCTCACACATGCTCAGTATTTACTGTATACACTTGTGCAAGCCCTTGGATAGCTTCTTAAAGGTATATACATACATACATACATACTGATCTACATCCTCCCTCTTAAAAAGATTGCCCTTTATGCAAAACAATATCAGAGATAGGCATGCATTACTCTATACATTGGAAACAAAACACAATGTTCATGTCCAAGTTGCTGCATATCTGCTACAGGGTTTAGAGATTCAACCATATTTCATAACATAACAGTTTGGACTAAATTTACCAACAGGAACAGTCTGCGGTGCACAACTCATATCAAGAACTTCTGGATTCATCATAGGAATGGGAATGTCCTCTGGAACTTCCTCTGGAATTGGAACACTGGACAACTCACTCTGAGATAAAGAGTCTTTTTCATAGGCTAAGTACTGTGGTATAGGCTCAGACACCTTTCTCAAAGGTTTCCGATTCCACCCAAAAATTGCTCCTTCTGATTCAACAATGTACGATCTTGGCTCCGGATCAATATTCTTCATGACACCAACCCAATCATAACCTTTGGACTTCTGCATCCTTACCACTTCTCCCTCTTGTAATGGATTGAGCGATTTCCTGGTCTTATCATAGTAGGACTTCTGGGATAGGTGATTCTTCAACAGATTGGCTTTCACTGATCTGTTGTTCCTGACACATGGAACTAACAATTGACTACTGATTGATAATGTGGTTCTGGTTTGTCTCGACAGAAGTCTCCGAGTAGGTGAACCAAGACGTTTATCATGAGGAACATTTCTGCGATTCAAGAGATTCAGGAAAACATCACTATTATCTTCTTTTGACTTCTCTAGTAACTGCTTTGCAGTTTGCACTGCGTGTTCTGCCAAACCATTTGCCTATGGATACACTGGACTACTTGTGACATGAGTAAAGTCCCATTCTTCATCAAATCTTTAGAACTGTTGGCTTGTAAACTGCGTGCCGTTGTCAGAAATAACATTGTGCAGTCTACCATGAACAGCAAAATTACACTTCATCTTAGTAATGACAGTACTGTATGTTAGGTTAGAAAGTAGGTCAATCTTGAACCAATTGGAGTAAGAGTCTACTAACACCAAATAATGTTGACCATTCCACTTGAAGATATCAGTAGCTACTGTTGACCAAGGTAGTTCCGGAATCTGGTTAAGTTGAAATGGTTCTTTCTGTTGATGTAGGTTTGTACTGTTACACACTGAACAAGATGAAAGTGCTGTCTCAATGTCTTGTGACCTAGAAAGCCAAAAATACTGGTCCTCTCACCCTTCTTTTGGCAGATTCGGTTCCTGGGTGACCATGATGCAAGATAGTAATGTACTCTTTAAAGACTTTGGAACAATTGCTTTTGAACCTATCATAATGATACCTTTGTCAGACAAAATCTCATCTCTGTAAGGAAAATAAGGTTGCACTTTTTGACGTAAACTAGATTGCTTTGACGGCCATCCTTGTTGAATAAAGTGGTTGAGCCTCGGTAAAACTGGATCTGTGGCTGTGTGATCTTTCAGCTCATCAAGATGTGTGGAAGAAAAATTGCTCACTTTCATGACTTTGAAATCATCAATTGATTGTAAACCTGGTTATCATGCTGTTCAGTGGTATGTCTGGGTGATCTGGATAAGTTATCGGCAAGATAAAGAAGTTTGCTTTCTTATAGACAAGATTGAAATTGTATTTTTGCAATCTCAACATCATACATAGCAATCTGGCTGGAGCTGTATGCATAGACTTTCTCAAGATAGTGACTAATGGTTGGTTGTCTGTTTTGATCTGGATAGGTCTACCATAAACATAATCATGGAACTTTGAGCATGCAAACACAATTGCCAAAAGCTCTTTCTCTATCTGGGCATACTGCATCTCAGTTTGGGTCAGAGTTCTCAATGCATAGGCAACAGGTTGATCCTCTTCTAGAATGACTGCACCAAGACCACATTTCGAAGCATCACAGGAAAGTGTAACTGGTTTATGAACATCATAGTATCTGGGAGTTGGTGGACTTGCAATTCTCTTTGGTGTCACTCTACCCAAGACCAAGATGCATCTTTGTGTCAGTTCTGTGAGTGGTGCTGATAGTTGGCTCAAGTTTGGAATGAACTTGCTTAGGTAGTTGACCATGCCAAGAAAATATTCTAGGCCTTGAACATTGTCTAGAGCTAGCATCTCGAGAATGGCTGTTTGCTTAGAAGGGTCTGGTTGTAGGCCTGTACTCCTAAATAAATGACCAACATAAGGAACTTCTTGTAGCCTGAATTGAGCTTAAGATTCACTTGACGTGCCCTTTCTAGACCTTTTCTGAGATTTCTGTAATGTTCTGCTTCATCATGGCCTCCTACTAGTATGTCTACTATGATAACACAAGGATACCCAGAAAAAATTTGCTCCATTGCTCATTGAAAGCCTTCACTTGCAGAATTTATCCCAAATGGCATTCTCAAAAATCCACACCTGCCAAACGGAGTACTAAAAGTAGTGAGCAATGAGGATTTTTTTGTCAAGCTGAATTTGCCAAAATGAACTCTTTACATCTAAGACAGAAAAAAATAGTGGCATTTGGCATCAAGGCTGCAACTTCTTTGACTGTGCACATTGGGTGATGTGGTCTTTTTAGAGCTTTGTTCAAATCTCGTGGGTCAGTACATATTCTGATGTCATCTGAGCTTTTCTTATGAGCTACCATCATGGAAGATACCCATTCAGTTGGAGTTTTAACTGGACAAATCATACCTTGTTGCATCATTTTATCTAACTCAGCCTTGTCTCTGTCTTGCATGGCTATTGGAACTTTGCGTGCTGGTCTGATAACTGGACTGACCACTGTGTCTAACTTCATGGAGTACACAACTGGAAGTTTGCCTAGTTTGTCTTTGAACAGATGGGCATAGGTAGAAAAAAATGTACTGGGTAAACTTAAAGTAGTGGTCTTTTAAGCTAACATGGTGGACTTCCTTATTAAATGAAAACAATCCCATTTTCAAACTGTGTCTGAGCCCTAATTATGACAGGATGTGCCTCTTGACCACATAAAATAATAAGCTGTAGCTTCTTCCACTCTGCTGGAAGCAACAGGAAAGCACTACTGAGCCTTCAGTTTGAATTTCTTCACCTCCATAAGCAACAAGTTTCACACACCTTGCCAAATCAAGCTTTTCACATTTACACACTCTAGCAACTGTTTCTACAAACATAACATTGCACTTTGAAATTGTATCAGCTTTGAGCTCTGTGAGTTTGCCATTTATCCGAGGAGTACAAAATACTTCATCCTTGGTACTTAAATCTACTGCATTGACTATTTCACGAAGCACTGTCACACCATCAACATAAAGAATAGGCTTGCCACATTCTAACTGATCAACTCATTTCTTAAAATGTTCCCTTTTAATAAAAGAACATGAGCCTTCTGATTTACAAAATCTTTTGAAATTATTCCATTTATTGCATTTGTGGCATTGCTGACCAAAAGCTAAACACTTTTCCCTTTTAGATTCATGATTATCACCAAAATTATGACAGTTGGTAATGAAACTAGGTTAGGGCCCATGCTTTGAGTCTGCTGACTCACACTTATGCTTCACTGAGACTGTGTGAAGTCTGGAATGTGCTAGAAAGTTCTGTGGGGTTACAGCTGCTGTGTGCTTGGGTCTGTCTGTTTTAACTACGTGCAACATATTATCAACATGAGCTTTATCACTGTGCCTTCTAGAGCTGTTCTCATTTGTAAGCATATTTGTGTCCTTTTCTGTGAGCTCATATATCTGACAAATCTCAATGGCCTTATTCAAAGTTAATTCACTGTCATGAAGCAAAATCTTTCTCACAGCATCATCTTTAATATCACACACAAGCCTGTCTTTTATCAACTCATCTCTTAAATCACCAAATCTGCACATTTTGCCTTGTTTCTCAGTTCAGTTATATATGCTGCAAAAGTTTCACCAGGCTTTTGATCTCTTATGTAAAATATGTGCCATTCCATTGTAATATTCATTTGGGGGTTACACATTTCTGTAAATTTACATTTTAAGCACTCAGAGTCTTCCTGCATTTCAGCTGGTACCACGGTATGGCAGTTTTTCCCCTCCCCTGCATACACAGCTGGGGCATACATAGATGAATGCTCCCTTTCAATGGCTTCTGAACCAGCTAAATTAAGCAGGATAAATGCCTTTGTACATGTGTCATTGTCAGAAAAAGCAGCCTGTATGAAAATATTGTACTCTTCCTCAAACACTCTCCAGTTTTCAGCAGCATTATTATCAAATACAAGTGGGCCAGGTTTACAAAATCCTTCTGCTATACCAACAAATACTTTAGACAGTACAGACCTGGTTCTTGTATTTATGTTCAAACACACACCAGGTAGCTGAAAAATATTTAACTGCACAACAATCTCTTCAAAATGACTGTATTCTGTGAGATAACTGTATTCTGTGAGATAACTGCACATGCTTGCCGACACTTTGCACACTTCATTTATTGCAAATAGCTTTGGTTAATATGAAAAAGAAGCACATAGTGAAAAATGTGTTTTTTTCCCCTTTTCTATACATTTTATGAGATTTGGAATCTATTTCAAGCATTTTTGTAAGCATTTTGAGTATTTTATCAATATATCGTAGTTTTGAACATTTTAATTAGAAAGTCGTTTTGAATATTTTGAATGCTTTGTTTTATATTTGTTTAGTAAAAAATCATTTAAATGTGTCTTAGTATCTGGATTTATCTTTCTGACCTGTTTGCGAGTTTGAGCTTTGGATGATTCACTTCTGTATATTCCTCCCATTGTGGCTGTGTGCCTCATGGTCTTGAAGAAGTTTCACTTTGGATCCTACTTCTGACACCATGTTGCTCATCTTGTGTATTCAAATAATTCGATGATGCTGGGTGTTCATTTAAGTATTTTATTACACACAAACATGTCAGGGTGGATGACTGGAATGTTAAATTTAAATTAACTAACTGACTGACTACTAGACACATGCATGCTTTCACTCTGGCTGCTCACACAAAATGGCACTCTTGCTTGTGCACGCTCAGTAATTATATGCAAGTGCCCATAGACTGAAATAGCTCTTAAAGGTTTACACACACTCTGATCAACAGTAGCCTCCTGTGATAGGGCACTTGTTCATTGCACAATGATCTTTCAGAATGAATGGGGAAAAAGGTGCTTGCCCTAACAGAGGAATAAATGGGTCAAACTGGGTGCAGGAAGGAGAACCACTGACTGATATTGTGCACCAAAACAAAAGAAAATAAAATTACAAAATGATGGCAAAACAGTGATACTGAAAGAATCTTGGATGGTTCATATAGTGACAACAAGCTAAATCTCCCTATCACAGACAACTGAAACTCCTCATTTATTTATTTATTACATTTGATAACTGAGTAAGTTCACTGTCCCAATGACTCTCTTCAGGCATGACCTTGGCCATTATTGCTAGCACAAAATATACACCTACAGTTTACAATAGAATTTCACAGTATGCAATAATTGTCACAACTAACTTTTATAATCATCCAAGTAACCAAGCCCAACAGCGAAAACTTTTATAATCATAAGATTTTAAATGTTTTACAATTTTATGGAAGACAATATAGAAAAGGAGTAAAATAGCATAGGCAGACTTACCTTAACAATGGAAAGAGTGAGTTATGAAAGTAAAGTATAAGAAATGAGAGACTGCAGTATCAGGTTTTGACTGCAAGCAAGCTATAGCTTGGTTAATAAAAAGACAAAGATGTTAATTATGGCAGCAGAAGTGACAGGGCTGTAATTAGCAAAGCACTACTTGTTATTTTCGGACACACACTCATATTATATATATATATATATATATATATATATATATATATATATATATATATATATATATATATATACTGTTATGTTTTTCTTTTTGGTAGGTAACCTGTAATTCTTGCACATGTTTGTGCTATGAGTATGGTTCACTATGGCATTTCCTACTATCCACGTGGGCTGAAGCAGGAATATTTGCCAATTATTTTTTGTGTTATATGCAAAGTCAATAATTTCTCTAGAGGTGACTGGATGAAAGGCATCTTTCTGCATTTGCATTCACTTTTTCCACCTTGGAAGGAAACACTTTGGAATCACCCTGCTGTGTTAATCCTCTGTTGGTACCATGTATGAGAGAGAGCACATCACTAATTTGCATTTGTCACCCTCTGAACTGTCGCATTTGCATGCATCTTCCCCAACAAAACCAGTCTGTGCACTGCAGCCACTGCCAGTGGAAAAAAGTAGGGCGAGGAAGATCTTGGAATCGATCAATCTTACGACGATGTAGAAACCTTCCGAGTTAAGGCTTCAACATCAAAGTAAGCCGTTTTGAATCCCAGCCTATATTTTGCCAAATATTTTTGAGTAGCTTTGTAGATGTAGCTATAATGCCCACATTTCTGATATTTGAATGGAGATTATTCCAGCCGGCAGGGGCACTTTTAGAGCAGTTTCTTTTGGCTATGGCCTGAATAAAGAGAGGTTTGCAGAGTAGGGTACTGTCCTGATTCCTTAGGGATTGTGAATGTTTTTTTGTTGGTTAGCTCATTATTTACTGATGGGTGCTAGCTTTCATTTATAAGTTTCAAATTCAAGGAGTTTAGCAAGAGAGTGGATCTGGATGTTTAGGTAACCATATGGCTTGTCTTATGGTAAAGCAATGATGCTCACATTATGAGTTTAAGTGGATAAATCTTAGTATTTTGCTTTATGTGCTTTGAAGCAAACTGGTGTTCTGAGTAGAGAGGAGAGTAACAACTGGTCGAGCATATTCAAGGCAGGGAAGAGTATAGTAGTAACAACTGGTAGAGCATATTCAAGGCAGGGGGAGTATAGCAGTAACAACTGGTAGAGAATATTCAAGGCAGGGGAAGTATAGCAGTAATGACTGATAGAGCATATTCAAGGCAGGGGAAGTATAGCACTGATGGTAGTAGCTTGCCTGACTTCTTTTTTGAATATGCAGTGAACATAATATGCTACGTTTAGCAATGTAAACACTTTTGGGGTTTGCACTTCTACATGATACAGGTAAGTTAAACTTTGGTCTAAGGTTACTCTTTAGCATTTCTGCTGAAAGACTTTGAGAAGTGGGTCATCAGGAGTTTTAGTGGATTTGAGCGTGGCAGTCTCTGAGTGGTACCGGCGAGCATAGCTGTTGAATTTTGTGTGTCTAACATTAGCCTATCATCCTGTGAACAGTTCCAGAGAACAGCCAGATCTGTGAACAGTTCCAGAGAACAGCCAGATCTTTCTGTCATGAAGAGTTTAGTTCATGCAAAGATCCACAGCTCCGGTGAGGACTATATTATTAGAGTGTAGTATACACTCTAATTCTGTCAGGACTCAAGGTTGGTCATTTATGAAGACTGAAAACAAATAAGACCAAAAATGTTGCTGGGGAATACCTTTTTTTGAATTGTGTATATTTGTCTTTTGCATATTTGATATGATTTGAGCAATTTGCTGTGTAGTAAGTAGTGAACTAACTGTATACCTCTTCTGAAAAAAATATATGATTTCTGTATTTTTTTAATGAAGATGCTTTGATTCTACAGCTTCAAATTCCCCTTTTAGGTTGTTAAACATTTCCCATGCTCCTTATTAGCCAGAATGTCACTAATAAGAGAGTAAAGAGCTATAGTAGTGCTGCATTTAAATATGAAGTAATTTTACCTGTCTAAAAGCATGTGACAGTTTGGCAGGTATTGAAGGATTTGACCATAGATTCTTCTCAAAGATTTTAGCCAATAGCTCAGTGTTAGCAGTATCATGTATATTTTATAGTATTCATTGGATAGTGGTTACATGTTAAAGTATTTAGGAAATATTTTAGAAGAAAGTGAATAAATATGTGAACCAAGTGTTTACAGAGCATTTTTGACATTTTTTAATGATTTGTTGGATAACATGAAAATGTATCTTTTAATGTCCATTTTACTAAGTAGGTCATTTATTTCTTGGATAAGGATCTGAAGTAGAATGGGGGGATATTCAAGGATTTCACTTAGTGGTTTATATGGCATTGCTGTTGCAACAGAAGTAAATATATACATGTTTGTTGGAAAGGTGTATTACTGACACTCTCAACAGTTTCATTTAGTGATTTGAGTGCAAGTTTATTAGTCTTACACACAGGCTGTGTCTGTGTACTCCAATACTCTGGTTCTAAGGAACATTTTACTAGTTTTTTTTCACTCTACAGTGTCAGTTCATTTTATAATGTAGCTTAGTGCAATATGTGTTTTGTTAGGATTTGTTAGCTTTACTTGCTATTTCTTTGCAAAATCAGTAGCTCAGCAAACACACTGCGGACTTAAATCTTCAGCAACAAATACACTGGAGAGATAGGTTTCTAACTCAGTGTGTTCCTAGTCTACGGAATAAGTTACTACTACAGGTTAATCAAAGTACTATTTTGGCTATCTTTAAGGCAAGTCCTGATGACTGGATGAGTAGACACAAATTTATACCAAATTATTATGCACTGCCCTGCTCAATTTGGGAAGTGAGAAATATTAAATGCTTGAAAAGGATGGCAAGAACTTTTAAGTCAGTGTGTTTTAAAGGTGTGTATGGCTAGGTACCTTATGGTTCCCATTATCATTTACCTATTCTGTTCATATATTCCTATGTTGCAATGTTATACTTAAGTTTATTTAACAAAGCCTCCTTGTCTATGTTAATCCTAACCTTGCTGCTACTGCTGCTAACCCATCCCTATACAATACCTTACCAAAATCCCATTCCCTAACAGCACCGGTGTTCAGACAAAGCAAGTCTGTAGGGACTGTTAGGTTTTGTTTTGTGTTTTTTAGCTGATAATCACAAAAGGAAAACATTTGTTTTTCTTTTTTGATTGGTGTTGTTTCAGCTTCTTTGTTTTAGTTTTAACCTGCAGAGGCCAATGTTTATGTACACTAATGTTTTATAATATACTTATATATTAACATGGCAGTTATAGAAAATGTGTATGTGCTTTTAAATTTGTACTCAGAATGTGTATTGCAGTGTGGAGTTTGGTAATATTCTCACAGCAGATTGTTAAATCACAATTGCCATTTACTGTGGTATTAACGGGAGTGGCCTGAAGGGTTAAATTCAAGATATTTCCTAATTCTACAGATTGAAGACCATCTGAAGGAAGAGGGCATACCTGTGGAGTATAATCTTTGAAGTCTTCTCTGTGTTTCAGAGTTACAAGTTGGGCCTGGGAGAGGCTTGTAACCTTGGACTTTCTCTGTGTTATAAGACAGACTGCAATCTGCAGGGACTGTGTGAGTATGTGCTGGGCACTGCCTTGGGTAGGCCACTAGTGATCCACTCACGTCAACTACCTAGTAATAACCTATGAACTGGACACTGTTATGGGAAATTTCCTGATACTTTTCCCTGTCTTTTGAAACTACAAAGCCAAGCAGGCTAATATTTTAGTTTGTGGATTATTAACTAAGTCCGTGGTCTTACATATGTCCTGCTTACATATCATTTGTGATAGAGGTGCGTATCTGGTATACTACTTTATATTTTGTTTTTATTTACTTGCCTGCCCTCTTGGCACGTCATAAATAAATCTGCATTCTTGATGTATCGTCAACAGTTTATTTACATTCCCGATATTACATCAGTGCTATTAAAATTTACATAAGCCTGCAAGTTTTATGTTGTGCACTAAAAAATAAAGTTTACATTGTACACAATTAAAACAGAGACATAAACTCCCCTAAACATCCAAGCTGATGTAAAACAGTCCCTTAAACTCAAATCTGCACTTTAACAAAAACGCAAAACAAAACTTATGGACCTGCATTTCACATTCAGTACAAAGTAAGCCTAAATAAATAAATAGATTGACAGCAAAAGACCTACACACAAAATCCACACAACCCCTTCAAAAAACAACACTGCCCATCTAAATCAGCCTACTAGAGATAATTTTTGTTACAGAAAAAAGCAAATGTATAAACAAATAAATAAAATAAATTAAAATCAAAAGAAAACAACATATCAGAACTGGTCAGTATGGATATCCTATTCTGGAAAAATCTGTTAAAATGAATTGAAAGTAAAATAACAAAAATATACCTGAACAACAGCATTAGCAAGTTCTTATATAGCCCCACCATAATCTACAAAAATACAGTGTAATGAAGAGAGAGAGAGAGGATCAATGATAAAAGAGGGAAGAGGCAAATTTCATGAAAGGTAATGAAAGAAATGGGCGGAGACATTAAACCGTGGTATTTATCTAGGGGGATACACAACATTCAATGAGAGTGAATTGAAGCCTTGATAAACAAAGGATAAAAGCTTGTAAAAGTAGTGGGCATTGCACAACAGGAAGGAGGAGTTAATAAATGGTTCTGGGAATGGTGGTAGATGCAGGTGGTATGTAGAATATAAATGGATTTGTACATATTATGAAGAATTGTAACTCCTGGTTCTGGGTTGGTCCACTGTATAAGTTAACTAGATGATAAAGGACAATGTAAGGTTTTGTTTAACATAACCTTGACCGACTGTAGTGCTCCTTGCATAGGAACAGCACACATTGTATGTGTAAAAAGTATAATAAAGTAGCTTAAAAATACATCACATAAATGTGTTGTCATTTAAGAAGAAACATTACAGTTTGTTTCAGAAATGGACTACACAGCTACCCAAGAGACAATTTATAACAAGCTATGCAAACTACCAAAAGCCCTACTCAGAAGTTTAGACAATTAATGTAGCCATCTGAAGTTAATGTGAAACATGACTTTAATAACAAAAAACCCAAAGAAAAATGGATAAATGGAATATGTGGGTAGAGACAGTTCTAGGATGGTAGTAAGATGACAGCCGTTCCAGGTGCAAAGTTTTAGGAGGAGCAATCAGCAAAAATAAAAGTCATTATGCAATGACCCCCCCATTAATATTGCAAAACGTGCATGCTGATTGGTCAGCATGCCCGTTGTAAATCCGACTTATACTAATGGAAAAAGGTCCGGTCGCCCAGACTTTTTCCATTAGTATAAGACTTTACTTTTTTTGTGTTAGGCAGCAACTGAGAATGGAAGAGATCCATTGCTGTAATCTCGCTATGTTAAACGAGTTTAACATAGCAAGATATCTTAAAAAAAAAAGCAACGGAGATCTTCCTTTCTCCGTTGCTTTTTTTAAAGATATCGCGCTATGGTAAACTCTTTTAACATAGCGAGACTACTTTAAAAAAGCAATGGAGATCTTCCTTTTTCTGTTGCTTCCTCTTCACACAGCTCTGATGTACTGCGTAAGCATACGCATATGCAGTACATCAGAACTCTTCCAGGATACCAGACAGCTGTGGAAGGGCAGCACAGAGGCATTATACAATGCCATTATTTAAGAAAAGTAAGCATTTTTTTTTAAATAATGCCATTGTATAATAGTAATAACCCACTTCTAGGTGTGGGTAATTCTGGATTTACCCACGGTTGCCTTTGTTTGGCCACTCGGCCTTCGCCCTTGTGACCAAACCACACCAACCATGGGTAGATCCAGCATTACCCACACCCAGGCGTGGGTTATTGCTTAAGTATTGCATTTGTGGTCAGAACTGAGTTGCTGTAGTGCTGTGTGGTCTTTTTCTGCAAATGTTTTTTTTTTTTTTTTTTTTGCTCCTCAAGTTAAGTTGAGTAAAGTGCCTGACCTGGGGGTGGGGAAGGTGTCACTGATCTCAAAAGTAGCTAGCTACACCATTGTGCTTGGGGTTGTTGTTGTGTGATACAGAAAATATAGGATTAGGGAACTTTGTTCATGAATGTTGGCTTTGACACTTATCATGAAACCCTGTCCATAAACCTGCACTGCAAGACTGTACCACACACCAGACCCCTGCATATTCATGTTCCATGTATATTCATGTATATCAAGTCTGTGTATATGTGTTTGTATAATCTTAAAGTTCATGTCTAAAGATGCAAAATGTGCTTTTCTTTTCAAACAAAAAAATATTCACAAGCATCTTTAAACTATATCATTAGTTTTCCGCCAAACTGTTAATTAAACAGTTTGGCAATTACATCACTAATTTACAATTATTTACCTATGCTAATCCAGCAGTATTAGAGTTGGAACACAGAATGAAGTAACTGTTCCCTGCCCTGCTGTGAATATTAATGACATAAACATTAGTCTTCTACGCTCAGAAGCAATGTTTTAAAAACTTAATTTAATGTGTGGGTGCAAAATGACTAATGACTTTTTGTTTTTGTATAAAAAAGTTTTGGCAAAAGTAATTGTCTGAGTTAGATTTTCCTGAAGGGTATTCTTGTCTTGGGGGAAACAGGATTCAATGACTGCTCCCAGTTTGCAGTCATCTGCAAACTTAGTCATCCAGAGGCCTTTGACATTGGTTTTGACTCTGAGAAGTAGATGCCAAAGAGGAGCAGGCTTGGCACAGAACCCTGAGGAACTCCACTGGTGACCGGCCTCTTTGTGGAGGTGGCCTCACTGATCCTAACCTCTTGTGTTCTGTCTGTGAGCCAGCTAGCTATCCAGAGTGTTATAAAGGAATTTATGCCTAGTTTTAGGTCTTTATTAGAAGACTAAAAGATCTGAATAGCGAACGCTACAAAATCGAAAAGACCTGACCTCGAACTTGCTATTGTGGAGGGCTGCACCCCCTACACCCCCACCTAAATATATAGACCAACTCCTATATCGCACTACAGTGAGGAAAGGATAAACATTTCAATCTTCACTGTACCGCTATCTGACAAAAAACACTTTGAGGTCCTGTCTTTTCGATGTTGTCAGCATTCGCTATTCAGATCTTTCGGTCTTCTAATATAGACCCCTAGTTTTATAAGTTTGTTGACAATGCATTGTTTAAGCATATAAACAAAAGGATTGTGTCTAGATCTAGGGATGTCATTATCCCCCTTTATTCAGCTCTCATTAGGCCAGTCATTCAATATAATGCCGCCTCTGGCAAGTATCTGTCCATTCATAAGCAACAGCTGGAACACCCACAGATATACCTTACTAAAAGCATACAAAGCCTAAACAACATGTTCCACATGGACAGACTAAAAGCCCTGTTACTAAACTCTGTATCCTACAGACTGCTAAGAGGTGACCTGTGTTGGGCATACAGTCCAATACTGATGGATGTACTGCACATCAGCAAGTCAAATGGCATCAGAAATACTTAGTCTAGGGATCTAAACTTTTTCTGCAACATCAATGGAATGGTTTGGAGGAAAAGGTATATCTCCTAGAGGATACCGCTGCTCTGGAATAGCCTCCCCGTCCATGTAAAATAAAGTTCATCCCAGTTTATATTCAAGTGCACCTTGAATCTGTGGATGGGAAACAGAAAATTTACCTCAGGACTGCTCCCTGTACTACTAATGGACAGAGGCAGCTCCTAAACTCTTTATCCCATGCATACTATCTCAAATTATCTGTGGTATGATCACAGTTATTCTCATTAGGGATACTATATAAGTATTGACTATGGGATGGGTAAGGCCAGTCTCTAACTAAATGGGATAGGTTAATTCCAGCACAAGAAGGGAACTGGATAGTCTTAAAATGGCCCACAAGGGCAGCTAGCCTAGTACTAACCTATGAATCTATGCCCAAGCCAGATATTGTATCAAATGCCTTAGCCAGATCTAGGTAGGTAGTATGTATTGTCTTCCCCTCATTAATTGCCTTAGTGACCTTTTCAAAGACATCTGCCAGGTTCAGTAAGCATTACCTTCCTTTGACAAAGCCAAACTGGGATGAGTCAAGTGTCAGGAGGTCTTCTATGTCAATGTTGATAATTTCCATGCTAGTTCTTTCCATGGCTTTGCAAATAAGACCAGCCACACTAATGGGTCTGCAATTTACAGGATCTGTTGAAGGGGGATGAAAATAGCAGTCCTCCATTCTCTTGGCATGAAGACTTTTCTAATACTATAGTTAAATAGTTAATCTGGGAATCCTGATAAGTGGTATTTTAGACTGTTCAGTAGGCATACCAGGATGTTATTGGGGTCCACCGAGGCTGCGTTCTTGGCTTTAATGAGTACAGCTTAGTTATAGTTGAAGGGGTTATGTTTGACAGCATTTCTTGGGAGATGTCTGGGGGTGATAGGGGAAAAGCTGGAACGGAATTTGTCCACTAACAGGTTCACTATATCATCAGGCTCAGTGAATGTGCCACCATTAACCACTAGTTCTGCACATAGCACTCTGCTGCCCTTGAGGTTTCTGACATAGCTGAAGAAGGCCTTATGGTTATCTTTCACCTGGGAGGCTATCTTAACCTCAGAGTTGGCTTGTTTAACCTAATTATCCTTCTTAGTTGCCTAGTTAGTTTTCTGAAAGAGCATTTTTATCTTTATGGGACTTACCCTTCCTGGTTTTTACCATATTTGTTTTTCTTTTGTTGTATATCCTGTTTAATTTGGGATGCCACCAGGGCAGTTTGTTTCTGGGGCTAGTCCTGGACTTACTTGAGGTAGTTGCAGCAACCTCTATGCAGCCATTGGCATTGTTGTACAGAATGTCTGAAAGCAGTTCAGCATAGGCTGTGTGATCCTATGGTTTGGGTGGGCAATTAATTGTGACAAACCATCACATAATGAAAGGTAGTTTGCCTAGGAATAGTTCCTATTACTGGTTTTACAGGGGATACAGAGGTGATTTTGATTTAGAAGGAAACAGCTTTATGGTTAGGCCTTACTGTGGAGGATGAGACATAGGGAGAGGGGGCTGTGCAGCATTCTCCCATGTTTATGAGTATGAGGTCCAGTATGTTGGAGCTTTTAGTGGGTGTTTTCACTATTTAGTCAAGGGTATTTGTATTTATGAAGTCCAGGAATCTTTTGTGCCTGTAAATTTGAGGCCATTTAGGATTCCCAGTCAATAGAGGGGGTAATTAAAGTCTTCCATGTGTGTAGGGTGTTAGGTTGGATGGTAAGTGTCTCCAGTAGGGCAAATATGCATTGTGAAGCTGTTGAGAGATGGAGGGTGACCTATTGCCAGCTAGGATATAGTAACGGGATTTTGTCTATGGTGATCTGCACATGGATAAACTCCAACACATCTTCCTGTTTGAATGACCTAGAGGTATGCATGTTACTGATGTATATTGAGACACATCCACCTTTAGCCTTTGTCTGTGCAGCTACTGGTCAAAAAGTGTGGAAGGCACTGAAACCTTGCACTTCTGAGGTACTCTCTGCATCTTTAAACCACATCTCTGTAACTGCACAGATGTTTATATTTTCAAGTGCAGCTCTTTCTGATTAGTGACTTTTTAGTCATAAAGAAGTGTGGTATTGCATATCCCAGAAGATATAAACACAATTAAGAAAGTAGTACATCCAGTATTTTGACATTTGGTCATGTCGCAGCTGAAGCACATAATTTCTTTTCTCAGATTATGTATATATACATCCATTAAGGATCATGCAAAGCTGTGAGCCTTGGTCTTTGTTGTGGTTATAATCATAGTTCTTGCTGTATTCTGTCCTCTAGGCCCATACCTCAAGCCTATGTGGTAAAATAAGAGATCAACAAAGGGGTTTAGCCTGAGGAAGTAGCACTAAATCTGTCTGAGACAGGAAAGCTGGAGGAGGGTGCTGTAAATAAGAAAAGTAAGTTAAAACAGTCTTTTTTAATAAAGAAGACAATAAAATACTTAAAAATAACTATTTCATACCTAACCCAAAATTCAGGAAACAAAATCTGCACTATAACTGAAATGCATTTTATTTTTCTGTGTATTTAATTGTTTCATTGAATATTGTGGTCTGTGTCTCTCTGTAGTTATTTATTTTTGTATTTAATTGTTCCACAGAATACTGTTGTCTCTCTCTGTTTCTGCAGTTAGTAGGGGCTATTGTGTTTCATTTCATTGATATTCAGTGTTAAACTCTTAGCCTAGTTTCTCTGTATTTATAAGTGTTAGTCACATATCTTTGAATTTATTACTGCTCAATATCTGAGTTGCTTGACTTCTGCTACATACCTACAATCAACTGCATTACTAGCTGAGTTAAGTACACACTTGCAGCGTTAAAGATTGTACTGCATTTTATTTTTCTGTGTATTTAATTGTTTCATTGAATATTGTGGTCTGTCTCTCTCTGTAGTTATTTATTTTTCTATTTAATTGTTTCATAGAATACTGTGGCCTCTCTCTGTCTCTGCAGTTAGTTTCCTGTCCGCCCTCTCTGTTCTTGTTCTGGTATTAATGTTGGTGGTTTTGGACTTGCCCACCCCTCCTGCAAATTTGTGTTTGAACAGTCCTCCTGAGTCTATCATTTGCTCATTCAACCAAGTACAATGA
The DNA here is from genome assembly GCF_019279795.1 of Protopterus annectens. Taxonomy (NCBI): domain Eukaryota; kingdom Metazoa; phylum Chordata; order Ceratodontiformes; family Protopteridae; genus Protopterus; species Protopterus annectens. Next base: position 588,849,333 of record NC_056728.1, read on the forward strand.
GATCATATTTTGACTTCAGACACTCCTACCAGTCCCATCTGTTCAGCTCTATCCCAGCTGTATTCCAGTCTAGAGTCACTAGCTCATTCTACTTAATACAGAGAGAACATTTGTGAAGGGCAAGCTACTTAGGTCCTTAATTTTGTATTATCTTCTGTTTCTTCTTTCTCCCTTTCTACTTTCCAAAAAAACATTTATAAGCTTGTTTCCTGTCTTTCCTGTAACTAGTCTAGTCCAAGAGTGGTTTCTGGCTCAGAAATTGTAGTTTGTTGGCCGTTTGGGCAGTTTTTCCATCTCTTTCAACTTTCTGGTTTAAAAGCCCTGGTTTGCACTTGTTTCCCACCTTTCCTGTAACTAGTCTAGTCCAGATACAGATTTGTATCCAAGACTGTTTGTAAGCTTCTGAGCCCCCCAAGCCTTTCTGTGTTGGAGGGAAGCCTTCTAGCTCATCAGTGAGAGTGGTAAGCACTAGTTAGCCTATCTACCACAAGATCCAGGTACAGATTCTTAGTTTTAGCACTTGAATTTGCTTATTCATGCTCAGTACTTGTTCAGAACTTGTTGTCAGCACTAAATAGGCTATAAATTACTACAGCACTCAACCTTCCTCTTTACCTAGAGGAAAACGGTTTTTGTATTTACTTTCCTCACTTGCTTATAGAAAAACAGCTCTTATACTCATGTTCCTCACTTGTCTAGAGGAAAGTAGTTTTTTATTCAGGCATGTCCAAGGGTCAGCTCCCAGTGTTCTCTCCTGTCTATCTGATGAATCTGGGCATCTTGAGGCAATGTAGCAATTGCCTCATGTACACAGACAACCCTCTCTTCCTACCACCCAACACCACAACTTGTGAGAGATGCACTTATCTAGCCAAACTGGAGGTAAAGCTCTCTCCAACCAAGACTGAACTTGACAGTCAAGAGGAGAAGGTAAACATTTGCAGCACACCACACTCATCACATAGTCCCACTAAACCTACACCACCAAAATCCACACATAGAAACACAAAAACATTCACAGAGGCTCTCAGTAATAATCTGCTCAAGTAACAGAGACCTCCAAAGCAGAAATGCAAGCAACCTCCACCTTCCAACACAACCCAAATGACACCTAGCCCATAGACTCATTGTGTGCCAATAAACCACAGCCTGTAAGGCAAACCAACGTACCCAAAACACTAGTCATAGGTGACTCTATAATCAGGCACACTGATGTCCCACTCACTAGGCTAAACAAGGAGAAGGTTACTGTCAGCTGCCTGTCAGTTGCCAGGTTCCACCACATAACCCACACACTCAGGTCACTCCACAACAATTGCAAATATGACTCTGTCATTGTCCATGTTGGTGTGAATGACCTGAGACATACCTCCCTGGACTACATGAAAAGAGACATAGAAGAGCTCTCTGATCTTGTAGCCCAGGCAGGTATGACCCTAGCCCTGAGTAGCATCCTGCCATCGCCCAGAATGATACCGCAGTACAAGGACAAAATGACTGACTTCAACAATTGGCTAAGCTTCTAGTGTCATTCTAAGGTGATCTAGTATCTGTCTGCCTTGGACAACATGGTCAACAGACCACGATGCTTTGCCAGAGATGGCCTGCACCTGTAGCCCTTGGGATTCCGGATACTGGTTAAGACTGTTGCCACCCCTATAGTGCCATTTTTAGGCAAGGTTCAAATGACAAATTCACCACCGTAACAGGAACAGGCAAGCAAAAACTCTGGGTAATGCTACTCAGTGCTAGAAGTCTAAATCTCAAAATGCAGTCACTCGAGGCATTCCTTAAAATGGAGAACATCGATATCTGTGCAGTGACTGAGAACTGGTTCAAGGCTGTAGAGAGCACCCATGCATTACCAGGCTGTAACTCATACCACACTTTTCGGCCATCTAACCTGGACCAGAACACCAAAGGCGGAGGAGTGTCCATATTCATTAAGGATATCCACACCTCCAGGCTAGTTGCACAGCATAATGCATCTGAGGTTATCCAAGTGCAACTAACTCTGGGCAAAACTGCAATCCAAATTGTAGCTTGCTACAGATCCCCCACCATGCCCCAGGATTCCCACTCCTCTTTTCTTGATATACTGGAAAATATCAGAGTTCAACCAAACACCCTAATAATGGTCGATTTCAACTACCTCACCATTAACTGGGAAAACTACTCATGTACCAACTCCTTCGCTCAGCGCTTCCTGGAATTCATAAATTCCAATGCCCTAGATCAACTTATCCACACTCCCACTGGGGGCAACATTATCCTAGACCTAGTCATTACCAACATGAGTGACTGGTATTCCACACCTGAATTCAACTTCTCGTTGGTCAGATCCAACCATACACTATTCACCCTAGATATCCGCATCTCACCATTAAGGAAACCAAGGTAAAAAATTTCTCCAAAGCCAACTTCATTCTTCTTAAGACAAAAGTGGCGAACTTCATGACACCCATGCAGATGGACAATACACTTACGACTGCTGAATCTTACACAAATGTACTTTGTAAGCACTTACACAAGTGCATGGATCATGCAATCCCAAACAGAACCAAAATGCTATCCTCCAAAAAAAGGAAGCCAATCTGGTGGTCCCCTGCCATAAACAAACTCTATAACAGAAGGAAGAAACTGTTGCAAAAGAGAGTAAAATCTCATGAGTGTAGGAGCTCCCTGGTCAGCCTCAGTAAGAAGCTGAGATCCCTTATAATATCCTCCAAAGCTAGTTACGAAAACAAAATTGCCACTGATTCTAAGGGCAACCACAAAGCATTCTATAGCTATGTCAAGAATCTCAATGGCAACACCCAGATCTGCTCTGAGTTACAGCACAACGGCATGAAAATTACAGACCCAACTGATATTGCCAACATTCTGGCAGATAGGTTCAGTGCTAACTTTACCCCCCTCTCACCCCCTAAAGGCCCCGTATCTATACAGGAAGAATGCAGAGTCCCTGTAATCACATCTATGCAGGTAAAAGCTGCACTCTCTAAAACCAAAAATACAGCATCCATGGGACCGGACAACATCCCAGGCTGTGTTTTACATGAACTTCAGAACGAACTAGCTCCCCACTTAAGCACCATGTTCAATCATAGTCTCACATCAGGCTTGGTGCCAACTGAATGGCGCATAGCAACAGTTATCCCACTCCACAAAGGGGGAGCTACCACTGATCCTGGGAACTATCACCCTATTAGCCTGACGAGCCTGGTCTGCAAGGCCATGGAATGTATCATCATGGAACTCATAAACAAAGACATTGGTAACCTCCAAACTCTGGACCCCACCCAGTTCGGGTTTGTGAAAGGCAGATCATGACTTCTGAACCCGATCAACTTCTTTGAGGCAGTCACCAAAGCTGTAGACGAGGGTAAGGTGGTTCACATAGCCTATCTTGACCTTGCCAAGGCTTTCAACACCATCCCCCATTCTGGAATTATAGCTAAACTCACTAAACTAGGTATACATCCCTATGTCACAAGATGGGACAGCTGACTCACTGACAGAACCCACACTACAAAAGTTGCAGACTCCAAATCTGACTTCAAACTAGTGACAAGTAGAGTACCACAGGGTTTAGTCCTGGGACCTCTCCTGTTTGGTATCTACTTCTCTGAAGTACAGGCTAACATAGAAGGCCTATGGCTAATGAAGTTTTCAGATGACTGCAAACTAGGAGCCATAGTCGAGTCCTCAAATGATGTGGACATCCTACAGAAGGTCCTTACTGAGACAGATGCCAGGTGTCAGAGGCATGGCCTCAAGCTCAATGCCAAAAAGTGCATTTTCATCCCCTTTGGTAAAAACTCTGTACCCATGAACTACAACATAAACAGCAGTCTGCTTAATGCCAAATGCGTGATAAGAGACCTTGGGACCCAGGTGGACAGTAGTCTCTCCTTTGATAATCACATCACCACAGTAGTCAGGAAATCCTTCAATGTGGCACACCTCATCACAAAAGGGTTCTCATCCAGGAAAAAATAGGTCATTGTTCTCCTCTACTCGGCACTCATTAGACTCATTATAGAGTACAATGCCCCTTTTGGAATGTACCTCACAAGACATCTGCAGCAGCTGGAAAGGCCACAGAAGTACCTCACAAAGAGGATTACTGGCCTCAAACAGATGGCCTACACTGACCGTCTCAAAAAACTCCAGCTTTACTCTGTAGCATATCACCTACTCCGAGGAGATCTCTACCTAACATATAAAACTATGTTAAACCCAGAGCTGTTGGACATGCTACACCTAAAGAAATCCCAATCCCTCCGAGCTACACGCTCTAGGGACCTAAACCTTGTCACCACTTAAACAGGACATGCTAGAGGGATAGATTCCTGTCCTAGAGACTTCCTATACTCTGGAACAAGCTACCCATCTATGTCAAGCAAAGTTCCTCATTAGCACTCTTCAAGAAAAATCTTGATGAGTGGATGGGAAATAGGAAATACACCCCTGGGATCACTTCTGTGGCTCTGCTCGACAGGGGCACAGGAAATTAACTTTCTTGGTTGGCGTAAGCCAGGGAACCTTGTTGGCTAGGCTTACTGAGGCCCTTGGTCCGATAGCCTAGTACTTACCTATGAACCTATGTATCTGAAGCAGTAAGACTGTATTATAAGCTGTGCTAAAATAAGATATGGTGCCTTAACTGATAATCTTTTGGAAAGAGCTTAATTATTTTCTATAAAAAAAATGTTTGTTACTTTGACATAAAAGTGCGTGTTGCTTATAGTTTCCCAGCTATTTGGACAACGTGTTGCTGTTTTGCAATGCATCACATAATGCAAGTAACAGTTTAGTTAAAAAAAAACAGCAGGAAGTATAAGATAAGCCATAATGGATGAATGTGCAAATGGAATAGTGGTGAAATGAGTGCTGCCAATAAATAGAAAATCCAGAAAAGTACATGAAAGGCATCAAAATAGTGAAAAGATGCATATAGTGGGCAATACAAATGGTGAAATTAATTCATGGGAAATGAAAAGTGATATAAAATTTGCACAAGAGGTGGTACTGCAGTTAGAAATATATAATTTGATTAAAAAGAGCTCAAAGTCATCTGGGTTACCCCACATATGGCAGCTTTGAAAGTGAAAACAGAATGTGGTATAGGAGCAGCATTATCTTTTGTTTTTGTTACCGACTGCAATGAGTTTCTTTCAGACATACTCCTGAAAAAAGCACTTTTAAAGCTGTACGGTCGTGCTGATTAGAAGCACTACCTTTTTCCACTGTCTGCCGCCATATGATTATTTCACTTATAAGTTCTCCTCTGCAAATATCAAGGTCTACGTAATGTGTAATGATAAAACACAATTGTTTGAATGATGTGTTTGTAAATGATATGGACAGTAATTGTATAGCATAGAATGGATAAGAAAAATTGATTTGAACTGGTGTTCCATTATGACACTGAATATACCGTTACAAAATTGAGTTAATAAAGCCATAGCAGAGAACCTGTCACAGCTGCTGGCAAATACAAATCATGCTTTTTCAGATGAATGAGAGCAATTGCACGAAATTCCCAGATGCACTAAAGCAAAATCCGAGTCTCAAGTGTCACTGTAATCATTCAATATTATGTGTACTCGGATCTAAAGTGGAATTGTTTTACAAAGTTTGACTTAGCACAGTTACACCAATAAAACTGGAGATTGGAGAATCATCCAGGAAATGTCTGACTATTAATAGACACAAATGCTAGTTTTCTGACTATTAATACACACAAATACTTATCTCAATATTACAGACATGTTTTTGGAGAGAGATATACACCAAACATTCAACAGAGAGTAATACAGTAACTACTACAGGAGGTATCAAATGGGCAATTTTGTTTTTATGTTATCCTTGAGAATACTGAAGATTTCAAAGAGTATTTGAACAGTTTAAGATCGGCCATTAATGGAAGCCATCATGTCCTACAAGAGACCGTATTTGAAGCACGATAATATTATTTATTTTATGTATTTATTTATTTTACATTTGTTTATCGGGAAAGTCCGACCGGGCAATGAGTCCTTTTTCAGTGGAGGCCATGGGAGAAAAGCTCCACATAAATTAGACTGAGATTTACAGTGATAGAACAACTTTTGTTACACAATGGGACACATACATTCTTTAGATACAGAGAAGCAAGACAAAATATCACAGTAAAAATTTAGTCAAAATATCACTATTTAACATTTCAGTTCAACATTTTACAGTGATTGTGGCTTACAGAGCAGGTTGTAATAGGTAACTGAAAACAATAGTAGTGATTTGTGAAACAAGTAAATCATTTAGGCTTACCAAGGATTATGATGGAACACAGTCATGGTAGCAGTACTGAGATCGTGGGTATTGATAGGTTAATGGCTGTTATGGTTAGTTTGGGTTAGAGCAAAGACATATCCAGGTTTTTTGTAAGTGTGCTTTTAGAATCAGTTTGAATTGTGTAGTGTTTGTGGCCGCTTTTATATTTACTGAGAGAGAATTCCAGAGTTTAGCTGTGCAGTTAGAATAGAGAGCTTCACCAGCAGAGTTGTTAGCTTTTGTAGTATGTAATAGGCATTTGTTAGAATGAAGGGCATGAGTGGCAGTGTATGGTTGTAGGAAGTTAAGAAGGGGAGGGGTTTTGTCTGGATGACTGAGCAATTGGTGGGCCATGGAAAGTTGATTGTAGGCTAGGAGGTCAGGCAATTCTAACCAGGAGAGTTTTCTTAGACTGTGCAGTGGTGATATCTTAATGCTGAATCTGTAGTAAACTTTACAATTTTTATTGTAACAGGTGTCAGCTTTGCTTAAGTCTGATTTTTGGATATTGGTGAGAATGGGTGAAGCATATAGAAGTGTAGAGATTAGGTGAGTTCTAGCAATTGGGGCTTTTGTGCTATTTGTAAGGATTTTTTTATGTTTATAAAGTGATCCCATTTTTATATGAGATTTTCTTATAGTCTGGGCTATGTGTATGCTGAATTTCAAGTTGGTATCTATGATTACTCCAAGAAGCTTGGTATGTGATACTGTTGAAATCATTGTGTTACTTGTTGAAGCTTTAGTAAAGGATAAGGTAGGGTCATAGGATGTTGTTTAGTGGAAAAGCATATGTTTAGTCTTATTGGGGTTAAGAATAAGTTGAGCATTTGATAGCTATGTTTCAACCTCTAGGATTGCCTGCTGGGTGTTATATTGTAAGTGTTAGAGGGTAGGGGCAACACAAATTATGGTCATATTGTCTGCCTATTGGACCAGGGATGCATTTGAAGTAGCAGAATGGAGATTGTCAGTGAACAGAGTGAAGAGGAGGGGGCCCAGGATGGAGCCCTGTGGAACTCCTAGATTGACTGGCATGAGAGGGGAGAGGTTTTGCTGCCATTTAACAGATTGCTGATGCCCAGCTAGATAGTCTTGAAACCAAGTAATGGCAGAGTGGCTAAGGTTAAGATTCGAGAGAACTGTTAGAAGTTTGTTATGAGAAACAATATCAAATGCTTTGGATAGGTCAAGGAATAAGGATGAAACTAGTTTGCCTTCATTTCTAAGGTGATTTACTGTGTTAGTGAAGGTCATCAGAGCAGTGGTAGTACTATGTTTTAGATGACAGCCATGTTGAGTATTAGAAAGAAGATTGTTGGTTAAGAGATAGTGGAGTAGTTGTGAGTGAATAGATCTTTCTAGGATTTTGGTTGGGGGGGGTAAGCTTGAAATAGGATAGTAGTTGGATAGCTCTGTTGAATTTCTGCCTTTATGTAAAGGGATAATGTGAGATATTTTCCAAACTGATGGGATTTTTTTGTTCTGAGATGGTTAATGAGGATGCAGACAGGGTAGGAAATAGCATCAGCTGAGATTTTTAGGTATTCAGCAGACAGTTGATCAGCTGCTACTGATGTTGGTTTAAATTTTTTCAGATAATTTTTATAGTTTTTGTGGGTACAGGTTGGTGGTAAAAGGCTTCATTGTCTGGATTAGTTTTTAAGGTGGGTGGAGTGGGTGTGGCGCTGTTGTTTTTTGTAATAGCCAAGTTGGATTCGGTGAAGAGTTTGTTGAAATGTGTTTCTATATTTTCTTTTGTGTTATTAGTTGATGGGGAAAGGGTGTTAGATTGGCCAGGCTGTACAATTTTTTTGTAGAAGACCATAATTTTGTGGGTCTTTTTGGTATTTAGAAGACCATAATTTTGTGGGCCTTTTTGGTATTTAGTCTGGCTGGTATATAACTGTGGTGGTGCAGCGGTAGCGTTGTTGCCTCACAGCAAGAGGGCCTCCTGTTCGATTCTCGGCTGGAGTGCCTTCTGTGTGGAGTCTGCATGTCCTCCCCACGGTTGAGTGGAGTTCGAAAGACATGCGTGAATGGGCATGCCTTCGCTGAAGGTTGGGCATTGGGCTGGCAACTCAGCACCATAAAAATCTACTGCCAATCATTAGCGGACCGGAGTTCCACTGTGGCGACCCCTAACCGAGAAAAGCCGAAAAGACAAACAACAAGTCTGGCTGGTGGTGTAATAGTTAATTTTGTCCTGTATAACTTGTATTTTTGGCTTTATTCCATAGTTCCAGATACACCAGCTTGTTTATTGGGGTTCTACTGGTGTTCCATTTATCCCAAGCTTTATCTCTTATTTTAAAGTAATGATCTTGTTTCCTTGGTTAACCAAGGGACATAGCTAGCTTTTATTCTTATAGTCCTGGGAGGGCAAGATTATCCAGTATCTTATGGAAAGTTGTATTGAAGAGCTGTATTGCTTCCTCTAGAGGCAGGTATTTGAGAGGTGACCAGTTGCATTGTTTTAGGATGGCAATGAAGTCAGTGGGGGAGAAGTTTCTTTTATTGTGGATCTGATGATAGGTATTGAGTTTAGTTGGGATTCTGTGCTGTCTAAGTTGGGTAGTGGTCACTAAGGGAGTCTGGGAGGCAACCACAGAGTAGTGAGGGTGAAGGTTTATTAGTTAGAGTCCAGTCCAGGAGGGACTGCTTTATCAATTCTGGTAGAATAATTAATTAGCTGAGAAAACCTGTGAAGATTTAGATGGTTGGTTGGTTGGTTGGTTTGGGAGAATCATATGTATTCCAATCTATATTGAGATCCCCAATATGATGGTTTCCTGTGGCAGTGTTTGTGATGTCCACTGTAAAATTTGTTCAACTATGTTGAGGTTGTTACCTGGGAGAATGTATGTTCCTGTTATATTTAGGTGTTTTCTAGGCTTAATTATAAGTTTTGAAAACAGAATTTCTGCATTGTTAAAGTCTGGGGTACTTGGGTTAGTGGAAACTTACTATTATCAGCAAGGTCTGCCCAAAGGTAAAGTGTGTGACTGAAGAGTACATTGAAATGTACAGTTTCTTTTATTTGACAGGTATGATTTTTCTGTTTTGTGGTATGTGAAAGTTTGGCTATTTTTATATCTTACTTTAGATACTGTGTGTACTCTCAGAACAATTTCATTTTTTTCTTATGCTGTAGGTATTATGCATTACTGTACTGATGGGATTGCTGTAATGAGAAGGGGTTCCCATTGTATATTTATGAACCATAGCTAATATTCTTAGAACTATGAGAATTTAAGTATAATTCTGGGGAAGTAAACCAACTCTGAACTTGCTGTATCTCAGAGTATCCCCTTTCACAAGGCACAGCATCTTGAAGTAGTGGATGTGTGGGTGTGCAGGGGAGCGTTCCCACCTGCAAAAGATTTTTTTTAAATGTACAATAACAACCTGTGAAATTCTGCTTCTTGTGTTAAATCAGAAAGTTTCAGGACTTGCATTGTTGAGTCTCACAATTCCAGTAGGGACCCCAGTGGGAGAATGTCATTACCTGTAAGCTGATTATATGCTGACAGATGAATGGGATGCAGCTCAATGCATGATGGGTACTGAGGATACTGCCATGTCATTAAACAATGTTTTTAAGTTTTTTATGTTTCCTTATCACCCCTTTGTGTAGGACTGAGCCCCTTCACTTCTCCACCTGCACCCAGTTAGCCCATTCATTCCAAGGTGGCAGGATCCCAGAATTCCAGGTGAGGTAAAAGCCTTACAGCTTATTTGTTCCTGCCTGGGAATCTACAATTATCTCATCTGCTCCACGGGAAGAGCTAGGTAGTAGGGAGCAGGCCACCTTGCTGGTCCTGTGGAGTGACCTCTCCTCTCCCATGGTGGGGCAACTCCCATGGCAACTCTTCTGAGGTCTCCTATGCCTCCTTCTGAGATGGCATGTGCCCCTTCATGTTGGCTTCCCCTTTCCTTACTCTGAGACTTGCAAAAATTATGTGATCTGATACTCCATGGGGTGAACACTTAGTGCTTCATCTAGGTGTCACTAATTTGGTGAGCCACTGCTGCCTCCCTCGCCCTAGGATGGGTAAGATGGCAACAGCCACTCGTTCTCATTATCCATCATCTGTTCCTGCTGGCACCTGTCCTGCAATTTGAACCTGGGTCACCTGTAATATAGTCAGGGCTTCCCCTGGGCCATGAAGCTAGCTTAATGTTTTGTTGAATTTCATTAACATGCATTTGTATCATGATGCTAGTGTAGAAGACTAGTAGAAGTTTAGGGGGTCGATGGGGATGCTTAGTTTTCATGTTTTTTTTTTTTATTTTCACTTTGTTGACCTATTCTCCGAATGTCTTAGCTCAATAATCAGAGACAAAGCCAAAAAATAATAAGGACAAAGGCCAAAAATCAGGGGCACTTTTTAAATATTACTTTAATTAATTTAAGCAGTGTGATGCACTATCTTCTTCAAACAGGACTTGGATAATTGGATGAATATTTCTAAAAATAGCAAAACTGCAATCCAAATTGTAGCTTGCTACAGATCCCCCACCATGCCCCAGGATTCCCACTCCTCTTTTCTTGATGTACTGGAAAATATTAGGGTTCAACCAAACACCCTAATAATGGGCAATTTCAACTACCCCACCATTAACTGGGAAAACTACTCATGTACCAACTCCTTCGCTCAACGCTTTCCAGAATTCATAAACTCCAATGCCCTAATCCACACCCCCATCAGAGTCAACAGTATCCTAGATCTAGTCATTACCAACATGAGTGACCAGTGTTCCACACCTGAATTCAATGCCTCATTGGTCCGATCTGACCATAAGCTAATCACCCTAGATATCCTCATCCTGCTCCCACCCCCCCATTAAGGAAACCACGGTAAAAAATTTCTCCAAAGCTAACTTCATGCTTCTTAAGACAGAAGTGGTGAACTTCATGACACCCATGCAGATGGAAAATACAGTTATGACTACTGAATCCTACACAAAAGCACTTTATAAGTACTTACACGAGTGCATGGATCGTGCTATCCCAAACAGAACCAAGACGCTATCCTTCAAAAAAAAAAAAAGGTGGTCTCCTGCCATAAACAAACTGTACAACAGAAGGAAGAAACTGTTGCAAAACAGAGTAAAATCCCATGAGTGGAGGAGCTCCCTAGTCAGCCTCAGTAAGAAGCTGCAATCCTGATAAAATTCTCCAAAGCTAGTTACAAAAACAAAATCGTCACTGATTCTAAAGACAACCACAAAGCATTCTATAGTTATGTCAAGAATCTCAATGGCAACACTCAGATCTGCTCTGAGTTACAGCACAATGACACTAAATATACAGACCCAGCTGATATTGCCAACATCCTGGCAGATAGGTTCAGTGCTAACTTTACCCCACTCTCACCCCCTAAAGGGCCCATCTGTATACTGGAAGAATTCAAAGTTCCTGTAATCATGGCTGCACAGGTAAAAATCACACTCTCCAAAGTCAAGAACACAGCATCTATGGGACCAGACAACATCCCAGGCTGCGTTCTATACAAACTACAGAACGAACTGGCAACCCACCTAAGTACCATGTTCAATCATAGCCTCACCTCAGGCTTTGTGCCCGTTGAATGGCACACAGTGATGGTTATCCCACTCCACAAGGGGGGGAGCCACCACGGACCCCAGGAACTACCGCCCCATTAGCCTGACGAGCCTGGTTGGCAAGGCCATGGAACGTATCATCATGGAACTTATAAACAAAGACATTGGTAATCTCCAAACTCTGGACCCCACCCAGTTTGGGTTTGTAAAAGGCAGATCATGTCTCCTAAACCTGATAGACTTCTTTAAAGCAGTCACCAAAGCCATAGACGAGGGTAAGGTGGTTCACACAGCCTATCCAGATCTTGTCAAGGCTTTTGACACCATCCCCCACTCTGGAATTATAGATAAACTCACTAAAGTAGGTATAAATCCCCATGTCACAAGATGGGTTGCCAACTGGCTCACTGACAGAACCCACACTGTGAAAGTAGCAGACTCCAAATCCGACTTCAGACCATTGACAAGTAGTGTACCACAGGGTTCAGTCCTGGGCCCTCTCCTGTTTGGTATCTACTTCTCTGAAGTACAGGCTAACACAGAAGGTCTTTGGCTAATGAAGTTCGCAGATGACTGCAAACTAGGAGCCATAACTGAAACTCCTAACGATGTGGACATCCTAAAAAAGGGCCTCACTGAGACAGATGCCTGGTGTCAAAGCCATGGTTTCAAGCTCAATGCCAAAAAGTACATTGTCATCCCCTTTGGTAAAAACTCTGTACCCAGGAACTACAACATAGGTGATAGTATACGTAACACCGAAAGTGTGATAAGAGACCTTGGGACACAGGTGGACAGTAGTCTCTCCTTTGATAATCACATTGCCACAGTAGTCAGGAAATCCTTCTAAGTGGTACACCTCATCACAAAAGGTTTCTCATCCAGAAAAAAAGAGGTCATTGTTCCCCTCTACTCATCACTCATTAGAACCATTATAGAGTACAATGCCCCTTTTGGTATGTACCTCAGAAGACATCTACAACAACTGGAAAGACCACAGAAATACCTTACAAAGAGGATTACTGGCTTCAAACAGATGCCCTATGCAGACCGTCTCAAAAAACTCTAACTTTACACCATCGCATATCGCCTACTCAGAGGTGATCTCTGCCTAACATACAAAGCTATGTCAAACTCAGAACTGTTGGACATGCTCCACTTAAAGAAATCCCAATCCTTCCAAGCTACACGCTCTAGGGACCTAAACCTTGTCACCACAATAAACAGAACATGCCAGAGGGATAGATTCCTGTCCCAGAGACTTCCCATACTCTGGAATAAACTACCTGTCTATATCAAACAATGCTCCTCATTAGCGCTCTTCAAGAAAAATCTTGATGCTTGGATGGGAAATAGGAAATTCACCCCGGGGATCACTTCTGTGGCTCTGCTCGACAGTGGCACAGGAAAATAATTTTCTTGGGTGGCAAAAGCCAGGGTACCTTTTTGGATGGGCTTGTATAGGCCCTAGGGCCGATAGCCTAGTACCTACCTGTGAACCAATGAACCTATGAAATTCATGTCAGACTTGACTGGCCCAACTCTCAGTGAGAAGTGAGGAAACTAGGGTGAGAGCTAGCAATGCTTTATTGTGGTAAGACTGAGTAGCCTTCAGCTTCCTATGATTTCTATGAGTTAGAAAGTTGATAGAACAACATATTTGATCAATATGCATTTTCTGAAGACTAAGACATGTTATACTCTAATCTGTGAATATTGACTGAGTGTAATTCTCAGTGATTTACCAGAAAATCAAAAATTTTACAAGGGAAGGGGTAAAATATTAGGCAAAATCAGGGACAGTTGAGAGCCATGCCACGCCTGTTCTAGAGAGACAAAAAGAGTAAGTGTTTCAGGCAAACAGGTAAATGTGAGTTTTTCAACAAGAGCATTTCTTATTTATCATATAGTATTTATAAAAGGATGCTCAAATCACTAAGACAAGACAACATCCATGATGTGTTAAAGGCATTAAAGCCTCAGAATGGGTCACAGCTGGAACTAATGAATCAGTACTACAGGTTTCTACAAACCATCTAGACAGTGAGTGCATTGTTGTTGTAATATCAGCCTATTTGAGAGTAGATGAAGATGTGTGAATAACTCTTGGCGATGAAGAAGAAGGTACAGACATACTTTGATCATTTCTCGCTTTTTAGCTAGGCATGCGGCACTTTTTATGGACCAAGCACTGTTCTATCATGCAAATTTCTGGACAGCACAAAGAAGCTCTTCATGCTTACTTCAAGGTTATTAACTGAAGCAGATGATTATTATGTCTAAATTGACACAGAAGCTGTTGGGCTGGCCTGGGGGGGGGGGCAATACAAATCCATTGGATGTATTCTATAAAATGAGAGGTGAACAGTTACCAGTAACACACAAACTCAACCAAAGGGGAACCAGAAATGACAAAGGATTGCCACAAGTATATGACACTTTTACAAAACGAAGGCCGAAAAGAGATGACTCTGTGTGCCTTGCATTTGTAGCTTGGAAGAAATAGTTATCCGCATAGCAAGGAAACCTGTTGAGTAGCTCTAGAATAGCAATTCCTATAGGATATAGGTCAGCATGCTTGACAACATACCTGAGGGATACTTAGGAGCTGTGAAAATGAAGTATCTGCCTTGTAGCTTTGTGTAGTGGTCTGGAATTTACAAGCATATTTATTTTTTTACTGAATGCCATTTAGTTCAAGAGTCACCACCACAAACACCCTTATATCCTTGGGAATGGTCTTTAGTGCTTTGCCACCATATTACTATTGATTCTACAGGACAATTTATAGATGCATTGTTTTTGACTGCTGGGGATGCATACTGTAACTGTCAAGGTTGTTTGTATGGAATCAGCTATCTTAGGGAACGCTACTGTGGTTCTGGGAATACTGTTCCCATAGAATGAACTGTTAGAAATGATTGTTAGTAGCAGTGGCACACACCTTGCTTCAGAAGAATTGAACCCCTTTTTAAAACTACTACAAAAGCATTTTACATCTTTTCTCCATACTGCAGCTACGGACAGTTTAGCAAAAAGGTTTATCCAAGCATACAATGAAGCAATCAAAGCTGTGCATCCCGATTAAAAATAATTTCAGCTCAAAATAAATAACTTTTAATATATCAAAGCACAGCATATACAACCACGAATGCTGTCAACAAATCATATTGTGAGAGGAAGAAGTAATAAGTACTAGGTGTGAAATCATACTGCGAGAGGAAGAAATAAGTACTAGATGTGAAATCATACTGCGAGAGGAAGAAATAACAAGTACTAGGTGTGAAATCATACTGCGAGAGGAAGAAATAAGTACTAGGTGTGAAATCATACTGCGAGAGGAAGAAATAAGTACTAGGTGTGAAATCATACTGCAAGAGGAAGAAATAAGTACTAGGTGTGAAATCATACTGCAAGAGGAAGAAATAAGTACTAAGTGTGAAATCATACTGCGAGAGGAAGAAATAACAAGTACTAGGTGTGAAATCATACTGTGAGAGGAAGAAATAAGTACTAGGTGTGAAATCCTACTGCGAGAGGAAGAAATAAGTACTAGGTGTGAAATCATACTGCGAAAGGAAGAAATAACAAGTACTAGGTGTGAAAGTAAATAGATGACCATTCATGTTCTCCCCTGTCTGATGATGAGAGCTGTGAATTTTAGAGTTGAACTGACCACTTCAACCTGTCCAGGCCACCAGCCCAGGCCAGACATTACCCCAGAAATAGCATCCAGAGTGCTTGAGCTAGACTCAGCCTGTAAAAGTCAAGTATTAATACTGACTTACAGTACCTTAACTGCATGAAAATAAATAACAGTACTAAACATTTTATTTTGCTACTATTACCATCTATTATTTTTTTTACAATTATCATGCAGTTATCTCTCTGCGTTTATAACTAAGTCAGGAGGAAGTAATGGATGCCCAGATGCTACAGTGTAGGCACAAAATATGTATGAAGAGCAATTGATTAGTAGCATCCTGTCTCTAAAATTTGAATTTCATTATACACACAATAAAATGTCTCTCCTGGCTTGCATCCATTATTGTAACAGCTGTACAGTGCAGCAGTGTAGGTCAGACATAAAAAAAACACCTGTCATGGGTAAAGGTAAGTCACTCTGTAGTAGCAGTATTTATGAGTTATTGGAGAATTGTTAGGACCACTTAGTAAAACTGACATGATTGAAGGTTTGGCAACATTTTGCAGATTGCAACCCATGCTGGACCATCTGAGGTCCACCATCAAAATACTATTGCCAATATCAGTCATTGACACTAGCATAAATTACATCCTTGCTGTGATAATCATTAATGATATATACAAAATTCCCTGTCTGCTTTAGAGTTTTAAATCTCATTCATACCAGTTTGTATTTGTTTTCTGTACTACACTACGTTATGTTATTTTGTCTTCCCCTTTTATGAACATCCTGATTAAACTAAAACTAGGAATGACAGCTATCCCAAGTCAAAAATTCAGTTTTCAGAGTACCAATTACACTTATTTTTTTATTAAAAAAGGCATTACCTTGTCCATGACAAAATACCTGCCACAGGCGATTTTAAGTCAGAATGTTCACAATATGAATTGCTCATGCATGCAATGATTTCATGTCAGTTAAGGTCATATCACTTCTTTACACATTCCATTCTTTTGTCCTCAGGAATGCAAATGGTTACAAAAGATTGAACGTAAGCCAAACTGAAACTCTAAACCAAATAAAGTGAAAATGGTTTCATAACAAAAGTAACAAAAGGTAATAAACCAGTAAATACAGGTGAAGAATTTGTCCACATGCAGTCACCAAGTAAGTATCCTGTGAGATGAAAAACAAAGGTTAAACCATAGCAGTGACATAATCTGAACAGAAAGCACAAACCTGTTTAACAGGATAGGGATTCTCCTATTTCAGCAATTAGGCTTAAAAACATTAATACATAAGCTTTAATGTTTGCCATAGACAGAAATAAAGACATTTAAGAGGTATTAAATGTAGATATCTAAGAATTCCCTTCTGTTCTTCAAGTTCAAGGAAAATAAAGTTTCCGCAAGTCTGATAATGTGGCTATATCGTTTTGTCATCTTTTTTTTCTGGTTTCTTAGTGCTTTTTCACAGCAATTAGTGATCTCATTTTATTTAATTTCCCATAAAGTAAATATCCACTGTTCTTCCAGCTTTTTTCTTTTCTGGAAATGTGATAATATGGAATATTTTACACCATTTACACATCTCTGAAGGGTGGCATTATGAATACCACCCCATATTTTATGGCTGTTTAAGAGAAAGGCTGATAATCATTTCTTCAATTAGTATTTCAGTTTTTCTGTTGTATATAGAGAGCAATCTCTACCGAGAAATCAGCAACTTTTGATGTTAATTTTGATAGATTTTTACTATGTTTACAGTTCTGAAGGAGTTCTAAAAATAACTGGCTTATATAGCTACTCATCTATCACACTTTTCAGTCATGATTGGATATAGTTATTTACTGTTTGCAGACATTTTTCTGAAAATTATAAACATTGTGGTAATGTCAACAGTTTGCTTTTTCATTAACGATACAGATTGTCTGTTCAAGAAAATTAACAAAAGATACTTTATGGTAGAACTTATAATGCACGTAAATTCTTGTCCATTTTAACAGTGTGATAGAGTTACGTAGTTAATGATTACTGGCAGATAGCAGGTGGATCCAGCAGAAGAAACAGTCATGTGGGTCAGTGACCTTAAGTTCTATTATATGCATGTCACCTTTTTTTCATTTTTTGTGCAGTAGTGGAAAGTCTTATATCGCTGCAACTTTTGCAGACTTGCAACATTCTTGGGGAACAGAATATGAATTGTTCATTTGTAGCCATGAAACTATCATTCCCAGGAGGCCACATTTCACAGCAGAAATCAGTGGAGAAGAAAATCAAGATAGAGCCCAATTATAGACAATTCCTGCTGAATGAAACACTGTGATACAAAATCAAACTGAGGAAAGGTTTGTGAGAAGAAGATATACGAGAGTTTATTCTTGTGAATGTACTGCTTGCCAGCTTTGCTGTTAAATTAAAGAGGGATCTAAGTAAGTCGAGTGTATACATTTTTAGGCTTCCTTTTACGATCTCTGTAGGATTAGACAGGTTGCATTAGTTAGCATCACTTGGGAAAAACAGAATGGTTTAAATTAACTCTGTTTCTCAGATCCCATATATATGTTGTAAGCAACACTAGTGATACACAACAAACGGTGCAAAACTGTTGAGACAGGAGTATTTTTTTTTTTATTTTTGCATTATTTCTCTGCTTCAAATGTATTTGTTACCAGTAATCACCTCTTTCATATGCTTCTTTTTCCTTACATTTTGGCTTACATCCATGGTGACACCAATGGCCAACCTCCACATCCAAGCCTAGCAGTGCTCCTTAGAGGTACAGTTTTGAAAATAACAGCATAAATGAATTACCTGCTCAAGGAGTTAAAGGTTCTATTTCAATGATATACAACAGGATGCACATTTATGGAATGATTTTTATTTTACCAGTAAAGCAATCGAAATAGGAGTGCTCAAATCTACAGGCAATTTGCAGTACTCTCAATCACTATCTTCAGCCAGCTTTCAGTTTGTTGTGTTTTCCACTACTCCTGTAGCATACTGAATAAGAAACAGAATAAACAGGGACACTAGCCACAGCTCAGTGTCCACCCCTGTAAAAAAAGAATAGAAAACTGAACAGCTGAGTCTAGTAAGTATGGTGGTCAGGGTACTGTAACTACAGCCAGCAGCTTCACGCTCTCCTAAACAGTGTACCACTCAACCAAAGCCCCTAAGGAAAAACAGCATACCCAACACACTAGTCATAGGTGACTTGATAGTGAGGCACACTGATGTCCCACTCACTAGGCTGAATAAGGAGAAAGTAACAGTCAGCTGCCTGTCAAGTGACAGGATCCGTCACATAATGCATGCACTCGGGTCCCACAACAACAGGTACAAATATGACTCTGTCATTGTACATGTGGGTGTGAATGACCTGAGACATACCTCCCTGGAATACATGAAAAGAGACATGGAGGAGCTCTTGGATTATGTAGTCCAGGCGGGTATGACCCAAGCCCTGAGCAGCATCCTACCATCATCCAGAATGATACCGCAGTACAAGCAGAAAATGATTGATTTCAACAATTGGCTAAGTTTCTGGTGCCATTCTAAGGGGATCCAGTATCTGTCTGCATGGGGTGACATGATTGACAGACCTCGATGCTTTGCCAGAGATGGCCTGCATCTGTCACCCCTGGGCTTCTGGATACTGGCCAAGGCTTTTGCCACCCCATAGTGCCTTTTTAGGCAGTGTGCCAAAGACCAGATTACCACCGTAACAGCTACAAACAAATGCAATCTGAGGGTCATGCTGCTCAACCCTAGAAGTCAAAATCTCAAAATGCACTCGCTCGAAGCACTCCTTAAACTGAAGAATATCGACATTTGTGCTGTAACAGAGACATGGTTCAAGGCAGCAGAAAGCACCCCTGCACTACCAGGCTATAACTCATTCCACACCTTTCAGCCCCAAAACTTGTACCAAAGCTCCAAAGGTGGTGGTGTTTCCATATTCATAAAGGATGCACACACCTCCAGGCTGGTAGCCCAACATAACGCATCAGAGGTACTTCAGCTGCAGCTAACATTGGGTAAGACAGCGATTCAGGTTGTAGCCTGTTATAGGTCCCCAACCATGTCCCAAGACTCACACTCCATGTTCCTAAGCACCCTGGAGAATATTAGGGTCCAGCCTAACACTCTCATACTGGGTGACTTCAACTACCCCTCCATTAACTGGGAAAACTACTCATGTGACAGTACACTTGCCCAACGTTTCCTGGAATTCATTAATTCCAATGCCCTGGACCAGCTTGTTCTTACCCCCACTAGAGGTAGCAACATCCTTGACCTGGTCTTTACTAACATGGGCGATCATTGCTCTACACCAATAGTCAACTCCTCCCTGGTTAGATCTGACCGCAAACTAATCACCTTGAAAATCCACATCCCTCCCTCCCACCCCCCACAAAGGTAACCACCATGAAAAACTTCTCCAAAGCTAATTTTGGGCTCCTAAAAACAGAGGTGGCTAACTTCACGGTACCCATGCAAATGGAGAATAGTTGCATGACCGCCGAATCATACACCAATGCACTCTATGAACATGTACACAAATGCATGGATCTCGTTATATCCAATAGAACCAAGACGCTCTCCTCCAAAAAAAGTAAGCCAATCTGGTTGTCCCCTGCCATAAACAAACTCTACAACAGAAGGAGGAAACTGATGCGGGATAAGGTGAAGTCCCAAGACTGGAAAAACTCCCATATCAGCTTCAACAAAAGTTGAGATCCCTCATCAAATCCTCTAAAGCTAGCTATGAAAACAGAATTGCAGCAGATAGTAAAGACAACCACAAGGCCTTCTATAGTTATGTAAAGAATCTCCATGGCAACACCCAGATTTGCTCTGAACTAATGCACGATGGTACCTCCTATATCGATGCCAACAGATATTTCCAGTATACTGGCCAACAGATTCAGTGCCAACTTTACCCCCCCCCCCAAGAGGACCAGTCATAATACCAGTAGATTGCCAGTCAGCCAGTATTACTGCTGCACAGGTTAAAACAGCACTGTCCAAGGTCAAGAATACAGCTTCTATGGGACCTGACAATATCCTTGGCTGTGTTCTACATGAACTACAGAGTGAACTGGCACCTCACTTGTGTGCCCTGTTCAGTCACAGCCTCACCTTAGGCTTTGTCCCTACCGAATGACACACTGCTACAGTCATCCCTCCACAAAGGAGGAGTGACTACAGACCCTGTGAACTATCACCCCATTAGGGTGACAAGTCTGATATGCAAAGCTATGGAACGCATCATCATGGACCTAATAAACAAGGATGTAGGGAATCTCCAAACTCTGGATCCCACACAGTTTTGTTTTGTGAATAGTAGATCATGCCTGCTTAACTTGGTTGACTTCTTTGCGTCAGTCACCAGAGCTGTGGATGAAGGCAAGGTGGTTCATACAGCCTACCTTGATCTGGCCAAGGCTTTTGATACCATTCCCCGCTCAGGAATCATAGAAAAACTCACTAAGCTAGGCTTCAACCCCTATATCACTAGGTGGGTTGCAAATTGGCTCACTGATAGAACCCACAGTGTGAAAGCAGCTGACTCCAAGTCAGGCTGCTGAGCAGTCATGAGTGGAGTCCCACAGGGATCCATTCTGGGTCCTCTCCTGTTTGGTATCTACTTCTTAGAAGTCCAGGCCAACACGAAGGGACTCTGGCTGACAAAGTTCACAGACAATTGCAAGTTGGGAGCCATTATTAACTCCCCAAGTGATGTTGACATCCTACAGAAAGGCCTCACTGAGACCAACAACTGGTGTCAGAACTATGGCCTTAAGCTCAATGCCAAAAATGTGTTGTCATCTCCTTTGGGAAAAAAACATTTCCCATGAATTACCACATTGATGGTAGTCCACTGAGCACAGAAGGCCTTGTAAGAGATCTGGGAACCTAGGTTGATAGCAACCTCTCTTTTGACCACCACATTTGCCACTGTGGTCAGAAAGTCCTTTTATGTGACACATCTCCTTACTAAGGGTTTTGCATCCAGGAAGAAAGAGGTCATTGTCTCCCTCTACTCTTCCCTCACTAGACCAATGCCCCATTTGGAATGTACCTCACTAGACAACTGCAACAACTGGACAGGCCACAAAAGTACATCACAAAGAGGATCCTAGGCCTTAAACAGTTGTTCTATATGAACAGACTAAAAAAACTCCATCTATTCTCTGTGTTATATCGCCTACTTAAAGGTGATCTCTGCATGACTTGCAAAGCTATGTCTGACCCAGCTCTGTTAGAAATGCTACATCTAAAGAAATCCCTCCACACCACACACTCCAGAGACCTCAACCTCATTACCACAATCAACAGAACATGCTGGAGGGACGGGTTCATAACCCAGAGACTGCCCATGCTATGTAATAAACTTCCCATGCATGTCAAGCAGAGCACCTCACTGGCCCTCTTCAAGAGAAATCTTGATGAGTGGATGGGAAATAGAAAATTCACCCCGGGGATCACTGCAGTGGCTCTATTCGACAGAGGCACTGGGAATTAAGGTCGGGTAGCAGGATGCCGGGGTAATCCTATGGGCTAGGCTTGTAGAGGCTCCAGGGCCATTAGTCTAGTGCACACCTATGAACCTATGACAATTATCAAAGTAATGAGCAAAAGTCACTAAATTAGTAATCTGCAAACTCTGATAAATTTGACCTATGTCTCTAATCACTGTCCCTCTCATTGCATTGCTGTATTGAGCACATGTTTTTCCCTAAACTGGATTATTGTAGGACAGTTTCAAACTACCTTCCGAATAATGTTTTGGTTGTGAAGAAGATGTATATCTACTTTTTTAATTGCCAGCTGATTGTTCACATACGTACTGGAGGAAGAATAGCTCTTCAGTGCTGAAAAATCCATTTTGTTCTCTTATCTGGTTAGCCATCCCCATCCCCATCCCCATGTTCCAACTGGGCTTTCCTTTATCACATTCCACACCCTGTCTCTGATACATATTTTAAAATTTAACCAACACTCATCAAATTGGGCTCTTCCCTACTTCAACAGAGTAGCAAATGACAACAGGTGCATTTTCAGCAAAACAAATCTTATTCTGTTTTACCATCTGCTAGACTGTGCTGAATTTTCACTTTCCAAGCATAAATTGCATAAATTATGGAGTAATTCCTTTATTTACTCCTGCCCATGGTGAAGTTCTAAGCTAAAACGTACTCTGCTATACCAGGCGTCTGGCAATACAAAGCATATGTTCCATTAATTTCTTACTGACTTGTTTAACTGTATTTTGCATTTTATCTATTTTGGGCAGTCTGAGTTGAATGTTATTTTCTGGCAGAACTTTCGCATGTTCAGCTATTGTTGATCAACCCCCTGCTATTTATTAGTATGATCGATTTGCTGATGAATTGATTTGAACTGTACAAACACTTATTAAAATGCTTATCTATTAGTTTATTGAGTTGTCTATTATATTTGAATGTCTACATTACACCATTTGAATGCTGTTCTTTTTTTTGTGCTAATAATTTGTGGTTGATGCAATTTTAGGTGTCCACTACTACAAGCTAGAACTACCTATAAAGTCATAAAATACTGTTTGTGTTCATAGTTGATACGATTGATTCTGTTTGAGGTAGTTGGATTCAAATTATTACATTTGGTTAAATGTTACTTGATTTGCATTATTGATGTTTCTTTTTAATGTGGTATTGTTGTATTATGAACAATTTGCAAAAACAAAATAAAAAAATGCTATATGCAAAACAAACAAAAGCATAGCTACATTTCCCCTAAAGACTGAGCTCAGTATGGAGAAACAATGAAATGATCAGATGAGTCACTGTACCAGTTTGGCATGAAATGTTAATGGTTTCCTCAAAAGTGTGGAGAAAGAAATTCCTCTTTTTTATATGTCAAACCATAGTAATTTGGAGAAGTCTGAGCACACAAATTTGTTAAAGCAATGATTTAAAGATGTTTAATCTGCTGAATTAGTTAAGGACAGAAAGAGATGGGTCTTTATATTAATTCAAAAGGGTACACCATGTATCGTCAAAGAACAGTTATTAGTTGCCGCAGGGAGGTATGTGGTGATCAGACTAACTGGCAGTGAACGAGATTAACTATTACCTTGGTATATGGCATCCAAAAATACCAAGAAGGAAGTTGAGGCACATGCTGAGAGAGTTATTATGTGTTGAGCAAAGGATAATGATAATGGGGGGGGGGGGACTTGAATATGATTTGCAGTGTGCTGGATATATTGGCAGACCCAAGAACAAAAGAAGTATATAAGGAAGGGAAATTCCTTAAGATGTATATGTGTATGATGGAGTCCTTAGACGTAGGAGGGCTGCAGCTGTGGCAGATGAAATATACTTGATTCCACCAAAAATCTAGAAGCTGGAGAAGATTGTGTAGATTTTATATTTCAGAAGATCATGCTGAATTAGTAAGTCCCTTTGAAACAATTCCAGTACTTCTACCATACCATGGATCAGTTCTGATGAGAATGAAGGAACTTGATTTGGAACAGTGAGGATATATCTGGGGCACCTCGAAGGGAAAACCTAACAAAGGAGGGTAGATTACTGAAGAGATTTATGAAAATATTTAGTATGGAAGATAATAATTCAGTAGTAGGAGCTCAGAGGGAATTTTCATATTATTCCTCACTGTACAATAACTGGGCTAGACTTGATAAAAATTATATTTCACACAAGCATGAATTTAATTGAAAGCTTTGGCATACACCAATAGCTATTCCTGATCATGTACCAATAAAAGCTACTATAAAAATGCAGGCTAATGAAGTAAAAGTGAGACACTGGTACTTTCCTACCTACCTGTTAATAAGGGAGACATTTAAGGAATAGGTAGTGGAAATAATGCAAGTGTTATTAGGGAAGATAGACATTTCTTTAGAAGTTGTATCTAGTGAGTGTGCTAAAATGAAAATGTAGTTTAAAACTGGGTAGAAAAAGAAAAAAAGGTATATTTAACAAGTAATAAGAATTATTTAGAGGGGCTGACAAGGGTTAAAGTATTGTAAAATAAGGGGGATCTGACAGAACAAGAACAGGCACAATTGCAGAGTACTTAAGAGAAAATAAGGAAGTATCTGGATAATATGCATGAGTTTTGAAAGATTGGTGTCAAAGAACTGTTTTTTTGATAATTCCAGAGCACAAAAACTTTTGGCACAACAACTTAGGTAACAGAAAGTAGAAAGGGTTGTTGCTAAACTTGAGAACTAATTACAAGGAAAAATAACCAGAGATGCTGTAGTGGCATTAGAGATAATTTGTACATTTTGTATAAAGCAGAGAAGTGGTGAAATGAAAAAAAAACACACAAATGCAAATATTTATGGAACACTTAAATATGCCAAGGTTAGAGGTAAATTACACTCAAAAATTAACAGTTATGTTAGGAGGAGATGAGATAAAAATGGTGATATACAAACAATCTACATGAAAGTCTCCAGGAACAGATGGCATTCCTGTAGACGTTTGGAAGCTAGCATGGAAGAAAGTGATAAAGATCTGGAAGGTTTTGTTCAACAGTATTTTAAAAGGAGGGGGGAAACACCAACATCTTGGAATAAATCTGTGGTGGCTGTAATACATAAAGAAGATAAAGACCCTTCAGACACAGCTTCATATAGTCCCATTTCAATTTTAAACCATGATTATCATGTGTTTGTGTCTAAACTACATAAAAGAATGACAAAGGTGTTGGTAAAATTGATAGATATACATCAGTGTGGTTTTGTGGAGGTGAGGCAAACATTTGACAACATTAATAGAACAATGATGATTCAGAGGGAAACAGAGTATAAGAAAATACAACTGTTGTTGGTGGGTATTGATGCAGAGAAACAGTCTAACAGAGTAAGCTGGGATTTTATGAGTAGGGCAATGGAAGCATTTGCATTTCCTGATATAGTAATAAAGATAATTATGAGGATAATTGAAAGATCAGAGGCAAGAATTAAAGTGGAAAGGTTCCTGTCTCATAAGTTGTATCTGAACAGAGAAAACAGGCATGAGTGGCCTCTTTTCCCTTGTTATTTGCTTTATATTTAGAGCCACTGGCAAAGAAAATAAGGGAATCAGAAATTCAAGGATATAATTGGTATGGTCATCAAGAAAAGTTGGCTTTATTGGTAGATGATATTATTTTGTACCTGATAAATACAGAAAAGGTCATCTCAGTGTTGCGGTACATTTTGAGACAGTTTCAAGTCTTTTTGTGATATAAAATTAATGAAGATAAAACAATAATTATAGCCAAAGCAAGAAAACCAAAAAGCTTATGTAGTGTCTTGTATAATTAACTGATATCCAAGTAAAAATTCAAACTCAGTTTCCAAACATACAATTTGAGGTTTAATAGATATGAACTAAAAGTAAAAAATGGTTAAGCACTTTCTATACATTTGAACCAGTTTAAATAGCTTGTTGAACAAATCACATGATATAAAATATCCAATGATAGCCACACAAATTAATTCAGAGTTTATCAATATTAACTACACAGTGTAAGAAAAAATCCAAATATACACATACACACACACACACACACACACATATATATATATATATATATATATATATATATATATATATATATATATATGTGTAGAAGATACCATCTAGATTTTTTTTGTGAAAAGAATGTCTGGTACTTAATGATTATAGCCATAAATTATGTTTATGTACCCATACATGAAATGGTTCAGGATTTCCCATATTTATGAGGGCACAAAAAAGTGAAGTATTTTGTAGTGTGGATTAAAAAGACTTCTCTTATGGCAGTAAAGGATAATATCAAAAACTGAGAAACTGGTAACTTTTGTTTATGGATATAGATAGTAAGATACAAGCACTGAAAATGTTCTTAGTCCCTTTATTTTTATATACAGGTCGGGCATATTTTTATCAACCAGAGGAGGAGTTGTGGACAATAATTAATGAAAAGGGGAAGGAATTTATCTGGGAGGACAAGATCTAAGCAGGATAAGTTCATCCTTCTAATAGAACAAGGTGGTTTGGGATTGCCTGATTTGAAGGTACAAAATTAAGGCTCATATACATAACACAAAAGTTATAATTCAAAGTGGAAAGGGGTAATGATGAAGCGGGGGGGTTCATAAAATAAGAAGAGAGTAAGATTTTAAATGCAGATCCTGAAGGCGAATTACAATAACCATACAGAATATTATATTCATAATTAGCAGAAAGTATTCTAAGAACGAAGCCAATACGAGAATGGAGAAAGGAGATTTTACAGACAGGGATGACTGCAATTTGGGGTGCAGAGAGCAGGCAACATGTGTCTGGAATTTACTAGAGAAAACAGTCAAAGGAACCAAGGTATTTGGAGCAAATATCTATAGAGGGAAAGGTAACGGAATGGCATGAGGCCAAGAAGAGATTTGGACTGCAGGCTAGAGACTACCTTCCCTACCAGGGATTGATATCAGATTATAGGCAAAGAGAAAGGTACAGTGGAATACTAAGTGAAAGACCTGCTCTGGTAGAGCTTTTAGTTGAACCTAGAACAGAAGCTGCTGGTAAAAATGTATAATTAGTAGGGCATACAAAATATTGCATGTTAACTATAAGAATCTATCAGAGGAGGTTAGAAAAGATTGGGAAGAGAGATTGGATAAGTAATTTACAAGAGAACAATGGTGGGATATATGTATATCTTCCAAATATACTACAATGTCTAGAAAGTTTAGGGTTTTTGCTTGGAAGTGTTTACATAGATATTTTTATACCCCAAGCAGATTTCCAAAGAATTTTTCCTCAGGTAGATGGCAAATGTTGGAGATATGATGGGAAGAAAGAGGTAACTGGGAACATATTTTTGGGAGTGTGATGAGTTGGCAAATTTTAAAAATTCCCTACACGGTATTCTGTCAGAAATACTGTGTGAACAAATTGATGCAACTAAGGAAATTATTCTTTTGAGCTGGAATACAGGGTCTAAATTGCCTTGACATATTAAGGCCTTGTTAAGTTTAATCCTGGTGATGCCCAAAAAGCAATTACTAGAAAATAGAAATCAGAGTCTAAACCAACTGTATTCGAAGTACTGACTATTGTAACAAAGATAAAAGAACTGGAAGTGGGGAATAATACATGCAGAATAATTTTCTGGAGGAGGTGTGAGGTTTAGGGGAAGGCAGGAACTGAACAATTTCTGTAATGTAGACTGATGATGGTTATAAAAAAAGAAGACGATGTATGACTTATGCAACTCAAGAAGTGTTAATATGGTTTGTTTTCTTTTACATAAATGTAGGTGTGCCTGTGTTTTAAGTAATAATATAATAAAGATTATTTAAAAGAGAATGCTGCAGAAATTGTTTAATCGAACATTGCATGCAGATCTATTTATTTATTTATTTACCATTTATTCAACAGGTAAGTGGACTGGTCTATTTATCATTTTTAGTCACAATCCAAAACATAAACCACCAAATTCCTGGAAGATGGCAGCAATTTTAATAATGCCAAAGGAAGGAAAGATTTAACTGACCCAATGCTTAAAGACTGATATCCATACTTAGCCATGATTATAAGGAGTTCATGTCCCTCACAGCTTATGGATTAGTAAACATATTGCAAACATTACACACAATGACTAATATGGCTTTATCTGGGGACAGACAGATTTCAGACAATATAATTAAAACCTTAATGCTTCAGAGACAGCAGAGAGCAAAGCAAAGCATTTGTTACTAATGAGTCTAACACAAAGACGGCCTTTGATAGGGTAGTTTGGGATTATCTATTTATGGTGCTGCGTATGTATGTATGGGTTTGTGACAAAATGGACAGATATAAAAAAATGATGTACAGGGGGACTTCCAAGATGACTGCACACTGATTGATAGAATAATGTCAACTCTCCCCGTGTGAAAACAGAGTCTAAAGAAAAAGGAGTGCCATAGCAATTGTTTTGGCAAATTTCAGTTATTGGCTAGTAAATACACTGCCTGGATTCCAGCAAAGAAGAAATTTGGAAATATGGAAAGAAAATCAACCAAAAAAGGTGAATAGAAAACACGTCTGGGAAGGCTTCTGCAGCTGCTCAGCAAAAAGCAGTTCAAGCTTTAGCTTTGGTCCAAGAGATAGTGTCCAGTAATTTAGATGAAAAAATAAATCAAATATACTCAGATGTGATTAGAATAAATGAAACATTGAAGGAATATATCAATTCAAACAACAAAAGGCAGGAAAAAAACTAGAAGAAGCTTTAACTAGGCATTTATATGAACTGATAAAACTGCAAAAATCAGAGGTTGAAATGAGGGAAAAAATGTCTGTATATGAGGTTTCTGAAGAAGAACTGATTAAAAATAGTACAGGTAGAAGACAGTGCACAGAGAAAATTTAAGATTTTCTGCTGCATCAAAGAAACTGGATGGAACAAACTATATTAATTTTGTGAAAACACAGATAAGCAACTTGACTGGTGTTCCACAGCAGAATTTGTTTACCGAAAGGGCACATTGAGTCTATGCTCCAAATCTGGCCATGCGAAAGCAGCAAAAACCTATATTAGTAGAGATGTAATCATACCAGCAGAAGAAGTTGATAGTGACAAAACTAAAGCAGAAGGGCAATGTATTAAAAATTGGAGACAGCAGAGTGTTTGTAGAAAATGTTTATTCACTGTATACCAGGCATAAGAGATGCACATTTCTCCCAGCAATTAGGGAATGTTGAGATGGAGGTTTAAGATCCAATTGTCTTCAAAGTGTTTTTTACCTGGAGGATCTAAGTAATTTTTGATGCAGAAAAGGCTAAGGAGGAAATAAAAACGTTTATTCAACAAAAACTGAGTCAGCAAGCAGAAGGGGACTCTGCTTCTCATTCTTCTGACAGTAAGGTTCATATAGAGACTTTGTCAGTGAAACCTTTTGCAATGTTCCAAAAGAAAATGCTTGAGAGACAGAAAAAGCACAGGAGTTGACTAGAAGAATCGTCAGTACGCTGGACTTGAACCAGAGTTTGGTGTTAGGAGATGGAGTTGAACATGAAGAAGACCAGCAACTCTGAAACTGATGAATAAATAAATGGAAGACTATAAAGCATCTTATCACATTTGTGAAATATGGTTTTGCAAGAAAAAGTGGATAAAAACACTGGACTTTTATTGACTTTGTTAAACTTATGGGTGGACAATAAAACATATACCCCACTTTATATCATTAATGTTTAGAACAACACTAAAAAGAGGGAAACTAACTGTAAGTAAAACAATTTTTGTTCTTATCAGTATTTATACAAACATTTCATGATATAAACTGCATGTTATATACAGTAAAAAGGTTTTGTATAGTAGGTAGTCAGGGGTATTTTAAATGTGTGGAGAGTCTTTTCAGTAACTGTTGTTTGTGTTAAAGATATTATAGTACACAAGCATTTTTTTAATTGTACGAAATATGTTTTACACTATAACAAGTGAGGAAAAGGCTGGACAAAAGCAAGTTTAATGTTCATATGTTGTAATGTTATGCTGCTGGGATGGTGGGGTGTAAAAGTGCACTGATTATATTATATGTAGAGTTAGGATATTTTCTATTTTTATTCTACAAGGATGACTGTGTAGATTACTACCTTTGGCTTAAGCTATAAAGAGGTGTTTTTGTAAGCAAGTAGGCTTTAAAAATAATACAACATTATAAAAGTTATGAAACTACTAATCTTCTTACAACGGCTAATATATTAGCTTGTTTGCCATGGTGGTGCAGCGGTTAGCGTTGTCGCCTCACAGCAAGAGGTTCTCCCATTCGATGATCAGCTGGACCACCTTCTGTGTGGAGTCTGCATGTTCTCCTCACGGTTGAGTGACGTTAAAGACATGCAGGTAGGTGTGTGCATGAATGATTGTGCCTTCTTTGAAGGTTGGGCATCAGGCTGGCAACTTGGCACCGTAAAAATCCACTGACAATCATTAGCAGACCGGAGTTCCAGTGTGGCAACCCCTAACCGGGAAAAGCCGAAAGACAAAGTTTAACACTGGCAAATGTTAAGTAGAGTTGAGATGTCTGCAGCTGAGAGCAGCTGTGCATTCTTTTCTGAGTGAAATTTACCAAGACTCATTGCTGGGTACATTTCCACTTATACAAGCTGTCTGCAGGTGCAAGCAGTTAATCTTGAGAATTTTGAGTATTCTATTCTGATGGAAATTCAAAAAGTACAATAGCAAGCAGTTCAGTAAAAAAAAGTTAAGTTTGAAATTATGGGAAGTGAGTCAGTGGTAACAACCTCCCTAGCAGCCTTAATACTTTTATGCAGGTAATAAAGCAGTGTACAGTTTAGTTTTATTTAAAGATAGCCAACAAACCTTTTCTTAAGGTTAAAAGTTAATGATTTCTGAAAGCATACAAGCTGTTTTTATATCTGGGAGGGGAAGAGTGATAAGAAAAGAACAGACAGCAATCAGGTTAAGTGGGAGCACAGGCTCCAGCATGCACTTTAGCATGGGTAACCTTAATTTTAGGTTAGATCATGCCTGTTGATGCAGCCATCAATTTGCAGCAACTGTTCATTCTAGAAGGTTAAACTTCATTTTTTTGAAGATGTATGTAGTGTTGTGTGTTTGTTCCAAGTTAGAAGATGATGGAGTGTTTTGTATTTAGTTTTTTATTTGAGGGTTTTCATTAAAACAAAAAGTCTAGAAAGACGTGGTGTAGGTTCAAACTGACAAGAAAAGAAACAACTGTACAAATGATCAGCCTGCCAAACATTAGTATATATAGATGTAACATAAAAGCTGGAAATACACATTCAAAAAAACTGTCATGTATAATAGGTGGAAACAGTAGCTTTTTATCATGATGGCTATGCTGTCCATATTATCCTGGAACTTGAATGGCCTTACAGGTATAGATAAAAAAAGGAAAAACTATTGAATTATATTAAGAAATGCAGAGTGCAACTAGCAATGCTGTGGGAGATACATTTGGAGAGAAATGAGCATGAGAATTTGACAAAGAGAAGATTTCAGAATGGATATTCATCAGAATGTCAGGGATAGATAAAAAAGGGGTTTAATTATACTAATTGCTGGAGGGGCTCTGATAGTGATAGATAAGGGAAAAAGACAAAGATGATAGATTTGTGGTAGTAAGGGGCTATTGGCAAGGGAGGAGGATTACAATGGCATGTATTTATATTCCACAAAAAATGCTATTCTGGAGCTCAAGAACATTTGGGAGAAGTAGTCAGCTTTCAGTAGGGAATACTATTTATAGATGAGGACCAAAATTTGATTTACAATAGTGAAGATTTACCAGAGGACATAGAAGGGACAATATAACAAAAGAGGGCAGATTTCTGAAGAAATTTATGAAGATATTTGGTATGGAAGATGTGACTTCAGTAGTAGGAACTCAGGTGGAATTTACATATTATTCACCAAGGTACAACAACTGGCTAAACTAGATTGAAATTAAATTTCTCAGGAACATGCACATTTAATTGAAAGCTTTGACACACATCTAATAACTATTTCTGATCATATACCAATAAAAACTAAAATTGAAATGCAGAGTGATGAAGTAAAAATAAGACACTGGCTCTTTCCCAAAAACCTGTTAAAAAGAGAGGAATTTAAGGAATAGGTAGTGGAAATTATTTGAGATTTATTAGGAAAGATAGATGTATCTTCAGAAATTATAGCTGGTGACTGGCATAAAATGACAATGGAGTTTAAAAATGGAGTTGAAATAAAAGAGAAAGAAATATGATCAAGGAGTAATAGAAATTACTTAGAGTGGCTTACAAATGTTAAAGTATTGCAGAATAAGTGGAATCTCACAGAACAGAAGGATGAGCAAATGTAGTGTGCTAAAGAGAAAATGAGAGGGTATCTGGGTAAAATGCACAAGTTTAGAAAGATTACATTTAAGCAGTTTTTTGATAACAATTCCAGAGCACAAACATATTTAGCACAATGACTTAGGCAATAGAACATTGAAAGGGTTGTTGCCAAACTTAGGGAACCTATAACAGGAAAAATAACCAGAGAACCTATACAGGTTTTAGAGATATTTCTGAAATTTCATGAAAATTTGTATAAATCAGAGAAATGTGGAAATCAAGAGAGAGTATAACTAGAAATATGAGATAAAAGATTTATAATCAATCTTCAGGAAAGTCTCAAGGAACTGATGATATTCCTGTAGAAGTTTGGAAGTTAAGAGGGAAGAAAGTGATAAAGATCTGGAAGGTTTTGTTTAACGGTATTGTAAAAGGAGAGAAGCATCAACATTCTGGAAGAAAGCTGTGGTGGCTCTGTTACCTAAAGCTGGGAGACCCAACTTCATATAGACCATTTCAATTTTAAACCACAGTTATAAAGTGTTTATGAATATACTAGCTAAAAGAATGGCGAAGGTTTTGCCAAAAATGGATAAATATAGATCGGTATGGTTTTGCGGAGAAGAGGCAAACATTTGGCAATACTAATAGAAAAGGAATAAAGTTTAAGAGAAGGTAGGAATTCAGCATTTCTTTGTTATGTTGGATTGATGATAGTAGCAAAGAAAATATATGTGATATATATTGTATTTAAATGGAAAATGTTAAAATGATTTGTTTTCTTTTCTGTTTATGTATGTTTGCATATGTCTTACATGATAATTTAATAAAAGTGTTTATAAAAATAACAAATATGTACAGGTGCTCCTCTGCAAAGGTCAAAGAAGGGGGTTGAGTCTCAAATATCTTCAATCTCACAATGGCAACAAAACAGGGATGCTCCCCTGTCCCTTTTGCTGCTTGTTCTTTTTCTAGAATCTCTCACAATGAAAATCCATATATATCAATTGACAGGATATAACTGGTATGGAGTGGAACACAAACTCTCTTTGTTCGTGGATTGATATTAGAATATAGTTAACTGAACCAGAAAAGGCTGTAGCCATATGATTTGAGATCCTATGAGGCTTTGTTAAATTTTCAGGTACAAAATAAAGGAGAGCAAAATCAGGGTTATAGCACCGACCTATGCACCAGTACATGATATGGTCCAAAAATTCCCTTACCTGTGGGAATATAGAAAACTAAGATATGTGAGAGTATGGATTATGAAAAAAATGAGCAGGCTGTAAGGGAGATGTGGGAGGAAAATGAATAAAACATTCCAAAAATTATTAAGGAAGCAAGCTTACTAAATTTGGGTTTGGACACTAAGGTCAAGCAATCAAAATGTTTGTGGTGCCGTTGATGTAGTATATAGGACAGGAATATGGTGCGGTTGATGTAGTATATAGGACAGGAATATCTGTCCAACCCAGACAAAAAACTCTGGTCCACAGTGGAAGAGGAAATAAAAAGATCATATAGGATGGCAATGACCCAGGGTCAAATGGAAGAAATTAAATCTCAATCTAGAAAGAGAATATTTGGCAGTACCTGATATAAAGAGTTATTTTGAGACAACACAAATTTGGGTGGCTTCTATAGTACAAATGAACAATTTTTCCAAAAATGAAAGGATGTAATGTGTTCTGTAGGAATAGCTTTGGCATATGGACACAATCTCCCAGAGTCAATGTATAAATGCTTAAGAGAAATCTATCTCTCTCTCTCTCTGTCTATCTATCTATCTGTGTGTGTTATTAGATAAATGTTTCTTTTAAAATATAGTAAATTATCTCCCTAGAGGCAGTTAGTACTTCTGATAGGCATACAAAAAGGGCTGAGGCAGAGAGAAGGCAAGGCAAGTTCCAACTCAATGGAGAGACAATAAGGTATCGAAATGGAACAAGACCAAAAGTCTCTTTAACTTAACTATGGGGGATAAGTTAGCATTTTAGGACTTGTCACAGAATATGAAAAAATTATGGTACAGCTAGTAGGATGGGGACATGCACAACCTAATAAATATCTTATAGGAGGAACGATCGCACACCACATCAATCAGGGGATTAATAAATAGAGTTTACAAGATACTGCATAAAGACTTTAGGGGACAGGCTATAAATTTTAAAAAAGGTTGGGAAAAGATACTGGGTAGGGAGTTCTCAATGGGTCAGTGGAGGTGATTTGTTTAGCTTCTAAGTATGCCACTAAATTAAGATGTTTGTGATTTTTTTAAATACCTTTAATGAATTTTCACTTGTGACATAGGCACATTTACATTTATATAAACGTAATCAAACTGTATTAACAAGTTAAAATTAACAAACTCTATGATTCACATATATTGCTATATATCATATAACCTAAGCAACATTACATAAATTATTCAGTTTCTGCCCCCTTTTTTAAACAAGAAACATCTTTATTAAACCATCACTTACTACATAAGCAATTATACATTTATATACATGACAACAAACCATATAACCACAATCCTAGCTGCAAGCATTTTACATCACAAACTATACTGAACACACTCCCAGTTGTAAACTTTATACATCACTTAAAATCTACCCAATCATTTTCAGTCAAACATTACATAGCTCATTTATGCCCTGCCTTCGTTTAAACCTCATTCCTCCCCTGTATGTATTGTTCACACAATTCCATTTTTCCTTTGTAGTTTGCTCCTACCTTTTTCTAAAGATCTCAATTCCAGTTATTTTATCTCTGTTACTGTATTCACTACTTGTAACATAGTTGGTTTAGATTTTTATTTCCATTTTCTAGTAATTGCTTTTTTGGCAGCCACCATGATTAGAGACAGCAAGGCCTTACCATGTCTAGACAATTCTGATTCTGTATCATAGCTCAGAAAAATCATCTGCCTTGTCACACCAATCTGCCCACCCAGCATCTCCGATGATGCATCCTGCAGGGAATCCTTAAAGTCTGCCAACTCATTGCACTCCCAGAAAATATGCTCCCAATTATCTCTTTCTTCCCCGTCACACCCCCAACATTTGCTATCTACCTAAGGAAAAAAGGTATTTTTGAAATTTTTGCTGGAAATGCCTTCACCTATACTTTTGCTCTCCAGTAAGAATAAACAGGATGTTCCAAGGAGTCTCTAACTACTGCTGGAGATGTAAGGCTTCTGAACTGGGTAATTGGCAACTTCCTTTTTGGGATTGTAAGGAGTTAGAACAGTTTAAACATGACCTAAGGATTTTTTTTGAGAAATTATGTGGGAGTGAATTAACATTTCTTAGAGAATTGTTTTTGGTTGTAACAAGCATAGCGCTGAAGATTGGGAAGATGGCTAAGTCTTTATTGTATATATTCTTGCTGATACCACTAGAAAAGGGAAGTGTAAAGAAATCCCCAAAGTGGGGGAGGTCCTGGACTTATGCAAGAACTGAAGTTTGTGGTAGTAAGATCAAGGATAGGAGCCAGAACTGGATATCTAGAAAGTAAATGGGGAAAAATGTATCAATGTCCTGAAGAAATGGACATGAGAATAGAACAAATAGCTGCGGGGCAGGGGGAGCTATAAATACTACCTGTATACCTGTATAGTAATCAGAGCCAATAATCTATGGATCAGAAAAAGGTTTGTTTTCTACTTAGTATTGTAAGTTTGCTGGAACTTAGAAATGAAATGACTGATGTTAATATCTTCTTTTTGTTAAAGGAGAAAAGGGGAAACAAAAGCTGGAACAATTTTGATACACTCATTACTTATGTTCATAGTTTGTTTTCATAATGTTATGTGGTCATATTTTAAAATGTTATTAATAAATTGTAGCATTACAACTGAAAGCGGGAATATTTAATAAAAGGAATGATTTGCCTTTAAAAAAAGCATTGTTACATTTAGCCACTGTCAACAAACTTATCTTTATTGAGATTGAGATTGAGATTATGCTTTGTAGTTTAAATAGACACACATTCCCCACTCTGTCAGAGTGATACAATTTTGCTCCAGGCCTACCTTGCAGCTGTGCTTACCCTCTAGGGCCCAGGGAATGCTTGAGCCTTGTGATGTGCAGTGCTTTTTTTAGTTGGGGATATGCTATTATTACGTTATATTTATTCTTTTTGGTCTGCCTTAAGGGTCAATAGATTCCCTTTATGGATTTTTGACCTTAAGTATCATTATAATTATTGATCTTATCTGTTTATTATAGACTAAACAGGGGTTAAAGCCACATCCACCCCTGCAAACAGAATACACAGTTGAACAAGAGTGCACACTGGAAAGTGTCAGTAGTGTTTTCATAGACTGTGACATTCAAGACACTGCAACTGCAGCCATCAGCTTAATATTATGGTTATCAAAGTAAGGAGAAAAAGCCCTTGCTCACTAAATATACAGTAATCTGGGGATTGTCAGTAGTAAACTTGACCTGTTTCTGTAATATGCTGACTCCTCATTATACTGATTCAGATAGCCCATGTATTCCTTCAAAATGGATTCTTCTGGGGTACTTTCAAAGCACTATCCTTAATGTGTTCATTACAAAATATAGGTATATCTACTTTTTACTTCTTGGCTGATTGTTTTTATATTTAGTGGGACTGCATTGTCCATATGTGTAGCACTGCTCCACAAAAATGTGCTGTGCTTAGTATTGTTGCAGTTCCCTACCCTACCCCTTTCTCAGTAACATCCCTGCTTTATTTCCATTATAGTCTTCTCTATATCTCCTCATAACCCACCCCCATTATACATTTCAAACACCGAACATTTATCCTGCCCCTAAACAACTTCCTCTATTATTATATCACAACATTACATCAATAGTTTTCTCCCTCTTAAATGAAAGAACAAGCCATTATTTACTGAATTCATAATTTACATTGACACCACTTGGCAAACATTCCATAAACATTTCATATGCACTTCTGTCTTAACCTCACTTCTTTTAAGTAGTTTCACATCAGTAATAGAGAGTTGGTGTGAGGTCATTAACCAAAAACACCCATTTGAATAATCCTTCTACTCCCACAAAAGACTCATTAAATATAAGAATTGAACCCCACAATATAATAGCTGTTATAATAGTATTTGTGACTCCTCAAAATAAGCAGCAGCTATACATTAGAATAAAACTTCTGAATAATCATTTCCACCCCCTTCCCAAATAAATAAGGAAGCACATAGTCTAGATCTACCTTTATATACTTAAATTATATATTTCTTGAGACTTTAGTCTAAACCATTGAACAAACATCCCGAATGACTTAACTAACCAGTACATACCATCTCTCAGCACTCATATGATGACTTCATAATCTACCTTCAGTGCACAAAACATGAAAAACAAAGTTGATAAACTAGACGCATCAATATCATAAACTAATTCAGATATTCAGGCAACAAGTAAACCTTAGCTTTAAAAATATCTACTCTTCACCCTATCTAAACAATAATTATCTTAACAACCAACATCCAAAAATGCAGATAGAAGCATAATGCTTTTAATAAAAATATTCAAGAGATTTTCACCAAACCGTTAACTTAAATTCAGCTTCAAATCAAAATTCCACTAAATGGCTGCTAGTGTCTCTAATTATAGGACTCTATAATAAACTCCATAGAGCAGTTGTCTATCCTGCAAAACAAGCATATCAACTTTAGAACCATAATAAATTATTTTAACAAAATTAGCAGTGCAGACAAAATAATCATTGCTAGGGACTTCAGTATTAACCTGTTTAGCTCAAAGGGAAAACTAATTACACTAATCCTTGTTGAAAACAACTTACGCTGGCTAGTAGAAATCACAGCTAAGACCAAATGTGCAACATATAAAGGCACCCTTCTTGACCTATTATTCACAGACATTTCCCACTGTATCAGAAACAGAATCAC
The DNA here is from genome assembly GCF_019279795.1 of Protopterus annectens. Classification (NCBI taxonomy): domain Eukaryota; kingdom Metazoa; phylum Chordata; order Ceratodontiformes; family Protopteridae; genus Protopterus; species Protopterus annectens. The sequence goes on from NC_056728.1 coordinate 588,887,628, forward strand.
GCTGCTTAACTCTTTAAGTTACATAATATCACTTCAAGCCACAATAAACGTCAAAACTCTCCAACTCTTCATAATTACTAGCACTATGCATTTAGTCACAGACTCCAAGTCAGACAAGGTTAATAATGATCTAAATATTGACTGCACAGCACTTCAGCATGTATACTCCCCTCCCCCCAGAACCTTAATATGTTTAAGATTGTTGCCAAAGCAATACTTGTCAAATTCTTCCCCTTTACTTGAAAATGAGTAAATGGACAAAACTGTCCCTGAATTACACCAGTAGTCAGGACAGTAACAAAAGAAAGAAGTGAAGTGTGGAAACAATGGAAATTATCAATCAATCTCTTTTACCATAACTTCTTTATTTATGTAAAAAAAGAAATAAAAAAGAACTGCAAACTCATAATCAAAAAGGCTATCTCTTTTTACTTGAGAAGCAAACAAAGTTTAATGGCATCACAGTTGTGGTTAGTAATCAAGTCTAAAAATAATAGCATTAACCCATCCACAAGAATGCATATGAGATGAAATAGTTTAAACAAATGTGTATAAATGTGTAAGTAGCTATGTTACATATATTTGTATAAATATGAACATAGCTGTCTGAACACCACCATCTTTAAGGGTGAGAGCACCTATGTACACTGCCGTTATTGTGGGCTTCTGATCTGTATCTACCCTGTAACGTTGGACATACATATCTGCCTATTACTTTGCTAATTGATAGTTTACATAATGCAACTAATGTTGTTTTAACATCTCTGCATTATTTTCTTCATTTAATGAATGTTAGAAATCATGGTTTAACTTCTCTGTGTCTGCTGGGTTTCTAGTACTATGACAGGAATGGATCCCATTCCTAATTTGAAGTATGATTACAGTTCATAAAATTAGTCTTGTTTCAATCTTTGATGCTAGCCAAAAGTGCTCTTTGGAGCACCTGCAACATGCCTACAGTTGACTCCTTCTGCAATTCATATGGAGTTACATGCACTGGTAACATGAGTAAGTATGACTGCAAATTCTTAATTCTTTTTTATGAGACCCATTTCTCCTACTACTTTTGGAATTGTCTGTGTAACCTTCTTCCACATTCCCCTTAATTCTGCTTGCAAATCCTGATATTTTATGACTTTTTGTCTCTCTGTACTTAAGACACTATAATCACCGGGCATAGGAATTTCAGTGATCAATGCTACTTTTGTCTTCTTTGCATGGACGACTATATTTGGTTTTCTCACACCTATTTGTTGAACTGTTGGCAATGGGTGATCCCATGTGATATAAACTTCATCATTCTCTATAACACTTTATGTCTTGTGTTTCCAGTGCTTCTCAGCTACTTCAGTATTGTAATGTTTGCACAATCCCCAGTGCAACAGCCTTGCCACATTGTTATGCCTTTCTATATACAGGCCCTCTGCCATTAGTGTATCACACCCAGCAACAAGATGTGCAACTGCAAATAAAACAACTGGCAGAGAAACCAAAAGATGAAATGAGCAAAGCTTCAAAAAATAGCGTAACCAGTAGATTTTAATATCCGCTTTCGTCCTGGGACTTCATCAGAATAATAAAAGACTTAAAAATTCACATTTAAATACAAGTTAGCATATTGATCACAGTAACTGATTGGTCAAACAATTAAACAATTAAAAACCTTATTAATGGAAAACTGTTAAAGAACTAGTATGAGAATTAAGAACATTAGTAAATGTTTTATATAAAAAAACTAGAAATAGATATTTTATCCTTGTCAATATTAAACAAGTCATTTTTTAAAAAACATTTGATGTTAACTACATCATTCAACCCAGGACGGGGAAGAAAGAGGTAATTGGGAGCATCATTTCATCTTTTGGTTTCTCTGCCAGTTGTTTTATTTGTGGCTACGTGTGGTTTTGGTTTTTTACTTAGTGACCTTGTGTTAACCATGGCGGCTGAAACCGATGAGGCCTTGTTAAACCACAGCACCTATTCTTTTCCTGAAGGGGACACCAAAAAGGACATTAACTCACTGTTTCTTTCCACTTTAGTGGATATTCAAAAATCTCTTAAGTTTTTGTTGTCGAAAGCCGAAGATTCGAAAGGGGAGGTTAATGCAACCTCTAGCCCGTTAGGTTCCTTTAAGGAACTAGATACAGTCGTGGAGGTGGAGCCTTTAAAGGAAGCAGCAAGACTTTTGTTTCAAGCAGCAACATGGTTCCAAACAAAGCCGCCGAGACGTGAAGAAGCTTTTGGATATATCCAGTAACCCATTCGCGAAGTTTGTATATCATGACTTTAATTGTGAAGGGGATACTTTGAAAAAACGGGACAGCTTGACCAGGTTGGTTAAACGATATCGTTCATTGATCATTGAAAACCAGTATTTTGAGAGATGTCTTGAATTAAAAATAATGCCCAAAGGTCTCCGGTTTTTTAAATGCCCAAATGGGGTGTTTGTCGGAGATGCTTTTTTCGAAACTCTGGTTTCCTTTTTTAATGAATGTGGTATGTCCTTCTTGAAGCTGTTGGTAAACAATAACATTTCAAAAATAACTGAATTAAAAACTGAAATAGCACGCTTAGAAAATGAGTTATCGGCTGTTGAGAATGTAGACTTTCTCATGCCTCTCTTTGATGTGGTTGAGAGGCATTCAAGTGAAGTTACCAACAGGAAAATTGTTAAACTCGAGCGGGACATTTTAGCATATAAGAATAACTCAGCTTATTCTTTTTTTATGCCTAATAGTAGAGAACCAACTGGTACTAATACTAACAACAACAAAGAAAAAAATGTTGGCTCCTTTTATGTGTCTGGAAGACCCGTTTTTTCTAAACAGGCTCCAGTAGGTAAACGGGCTAATACTGTGCTTTTGACAAATGAGGCTACAGTTAACAAACCAAGGGCCACTATTCCATCCGAAAACGTGACTTCTTTCGGTGGCAACAAGCAACTACTGGAAAAAGTTCCATGTGTTTTAATTGATAATGTGGACTTGGACTCTGAGACTGACAACGATGCTACTGCTGACAATGTATTAAATGATGTAAATGCAACTAGTTTAGGTAATAAAGTTTTTTTAGCCAAAAAAACAGCAGCCATCAAGAAAACTGTGTTTACAAGAAGCAGGACATTTATGAATTCAAACTCCTCGGGAGAGGAGATATGAATCATGACAGTGTTGAACCAAGTAATTTTGACATCATTAATTTGACTGACTGTGTGCTGGAACCTAATGAGTTGAAAATCCTCAAATTAGGGCTTAATTTTATACCTACCAAGAAAGCTGATTTTTGTAAAACTACAATTGATATTAAAAAGTACACACGAAGATTAAATTTAGCTTATATTTTACAGGGTGTCCCATGTAAAGAAAAAAAGTTAACCAAATCTTCTAACTTTAACCCCCCATTAGTACACACTCTAAAAGTTTTCGAAGATATTTGTTTACAAGAAATACATTCTCTCCTTGGTAATAACACGAGACAAAACACAATTTAACTAAAGAAGAAAGAAGGGCTTTTAACAATTTAAAACAGATGAGTCATAACACCCGCTTTATGCGGAGTGACAAAGGTGGGAACATTGTGATTATGTCTCAGGAGGTATATAATGTTAAGATGTTGAAACTTTTAGAAAATGAAGATGAGTATGAAATCATTAAATTATTTGACATCAAGAAAAGGGAAAGGCTTATTCATTCCTTTCTATATGATGCATTAATGTCAGGTGAAATTTCCTTAGAGGTTTATGATTTCTGTTTGATTGACAAACCTAGAATAGGTGTTCTATTTGGAATTCCTAAAACTCATAAGAATCAAGTAGACCCACCTTTTCGACCTATTGTTTCTGCCCCCCACTCAGTGACTGAAGGGATAGCGAAGGTTATTGATGCCATTTTATGTCCCTTAGTAGTTGTTACTGACTCATTTCTAAAAGACTCCTGGCATTTTCTAAGGAAAATTAAGGGGAGTTCAATTTATGAGAATTTTGATTCAAATCAACACATTATTTTTACACTTGATGTAATCTCACTTTTCACGTGTATCCCCCACGATGAAGGAGTGGAAGCTATTCGCTACATTCTTGGAAAAAATGAGTATATAAAGATCGGACAGATTTCTACTATTTGTAGATTTATTGAAATATTATTAGAGAACAATTTTTTTCTATTTGGAAACAAGTTCTACAGACAGAAAAGGGGCGTGGCTATGGGGTCATCAACGGCCCCTACTTACAAATCTGGTGATGTCATGGTGGGAGGACAGTATTTTAAGCACAGTTACAAAGGACTTTGGTGTTTTGTTTTACTGTCGCTTTGTAGATGATCTCCTATTCATCATTGAAGGAGATGTTAATACAGTACATCAATTTTTACAGAAGTTAAATAACACTGGAGGGTTTTTACAATTTACCCTCAACAGTTTTGGTACATCTATTAACTTCTTAGATGTCCACTTATGGTGGGATGTCCATATGAGGAGGTTTCAGAGCAAGATACATAGGAAAGAAGCCTTTACTAATAGCTATGTTCATTTTTCCAGTGCTCATCCTACACATGTTAAACGTAACATTCCGAAAGGGCAGTTCATTCGGGCTTGTAGGATGACCACAGGGGCCCAAGATCTAGTTACAGAATTTGAATTTATAAAAGGTTTGTTTCTTTCTAGGGGCTATGATCCTGACTTATTAAATTCCATTATAAGTGAAGTTATGGAGAAAAGACAATCACACTACAGAGCTATTTTAGTAGAAGAGAACAATGTGATTCCAAACATTGTGCACTCAAGGACTAAAAATAATTACAACTTGGAGTGTTCCCTAGATATGAGTATCAATAACAAACAGATTTGTGATATTTTAAATAGAAATTGGAGGATTATTCATGGTAATCATGATTTACATGAGGTGGTAGGTAACAAACCTTTTTTTGTGTATAGAAATTCCTTTAACATCAAAAAAGCACTAGAACAACATTCCTCCAGAGTAGGACCCCAATGTTCTACGGTTAAGGGTATGTTTCCCTGCAATAATTGTAGCACATGTAGATTTATAGCTAAAGGACCTATGATTATGCTAGTGAGTATAGACCTTTCTTTTTCTGTTCCTGAATATGTAAGACCCAAGGTGTAGTTTATTTAAGTCTCTGTAGTTCATGCCCTGCATTTTATGTAGGGATGACTACACACACGTATTGTGGAACATGCATACAACATTAAAACTAAAAATGATAATAGTGCTCTCTTCAGACATTCTATTCAATGTTCGAATTTCAAAAATTGTTTACAGTGTTAGAGGTAGTTCATTCTGATTTGAGAGGGGGTGATTTTAAAAAGTTAGTTGAACAGAGAGAAGCCAGTTGGCAGATCAAACTTCATGCTGATAAAAATCCTGGGTTGAATGATGTAGTTAACATCAAATGTTTTTTAAAAAATGACTTGTTTAATATTGACAAGGATAAAATATCTATTTCTAGTTTTTTTATATAAAACATTTACTAATGTTCTTAATTCTCATACTAGTTCTTTAACAGTTTTCCATTAATAAGGTTTTTAATTGTTTAATTGTTTGACCAATCAGTTACTGTGATCAATATGCTAACTTGTATTTAAATGTGAATTTTTAAGTCTTTTATTATTCTGATGAAGTCCCAGGACGAAAGCGGATATTAAAATCTACTGGTTACGCTATTTTTTGAAGCTTTGCTCATTTCATCTTTTGGTTTCTCTGCCAGTTGTTTTATTTGTGGCTACGTGTGGTTTTGGTTTTTTACTTAGTGAAGATGTGCAACTGCTTCCACTTCTGTTTTACAAAACCTGCATTTGTCTGTTTCTCCCACATGCTCAATGGACTTTGTAAACCAATGTGTACATGGTCTGCTGTCCTGGGCTGCCAATATTAACCTTTCATCTTTTGGTTTAAATTCATCTCTCCTTAACCATTCCTGTATCAGATCCTGATCAACATGAGGTTGTTCCAGGAGTTTTCTGTACTTGCAGCTATAGTTATGCCATTTCCATGTTTCTTGCCATCTCATCTGATCTTTCTCCTTATATTCTTTCTTTTGTTTTTTGGCACATTCATTTGCTACCTGATTTTTATCTATTTCTGGTTTGGTTTCCATTCCCTCTTGACACGTATATGCTTCTGCTAAACTAAGCAGGAAGGTCATCTTGCACTTGTTTTTTCATGATTCAAAATGTTCACTATATTTGGATCTGATGAGGTCAGCAGATATGTATGCAGTCGTATGATTGCAAATCTGTACACATAATCATTTTTGTGGAGGCCCATACCTCCTACAGAATGGGGAATATATAATCTTGCTGTATAACATCAGATATTTGCTGCAAATCTTCACAATGTGTAGCTATGTTCTATCATATGTACATATTTTAAATATCCAACTTCATATCCTTATAAATTTATTTGCCTGTTCAGGCTTTTTATATTGGTAATTGCTGTGCCTTTCTCTTTTATATTTTGTACCATTCATTGTATGTTTATCGCCTCACTTTTTATATTAAAATTTCTTTGCTGTATACTTGGTGTGTAACCCTAGACTAAACCTGAAAATGGTCCAGTGAGATCAATGCTCTACCCTGGTTAACAGATATGAATAAAATACAATAAAAGAAATAAAACTATACTTATTGCCATTAAATCTTGTTTGCTTTGTACTGTTATATATGGCTTGTATCTGAAAAAGGTGTGCAGATAATCCTACCTACCTACCAGTTAAATAATGAATAATTAAATAAGTATCCAGAAGAGTCCCACTGTTTCTGTTTCCTATCCACATCACAGACATCAGGACCATCTACTGTGTAAATAAAATTCCCAGATAGTGTAGCAAATAACTGATTTGGATTCTTTAGATCCATGTTGTGCAATGAATGGCCAGGTGTGATACTCTAGATTTTAATGCACAGTGCATAAATGAAAGGAGAAATGAGGATTTTATTAATGTAAACAGAGATTTATTAATGAAATACAAAATTTGGTAGAAAACAGGTATACTAGAGGTGAAAAAAGAACAAAAAAAAGTTTGCATTGTATTGACAATTTTGTTGACAGTAGAGAGCAATTAATTGGAAGACACAATAATCCAGAATGAATGAATATTCCCATTTGTTGTGTCACTCTTTTTTCTTGGAACTGATGCCATAACTTCATAGAATATATTCTAAAGTGCAGTTTGATTATTTATCTACATTTTCATCGAACTGTGTTGCATAGAAAAGCAGCCATCTCCATCTACTTCATCACTGCTCTGATCTTCTCTGCTCTGACCATTCCCCCAGTGCAGAGCTTGTTGACTGCCTTGGCTAATCTGTTGGTTTGTAAGAGCCCTGTAAGGCAATGTAATTTTTATTAACAGTTTTTATAAGGCTCAGTTCTTCAGGTATAGCAACATTTCCATAGAGCTTTGATTCCTATTTTGCAAACTTTTATAGGTTCATAAATTCATAGGTAAATATTAGTCTAACTGCCTTGTAGTCTGTTTTAATCCACCCAGTTTCCCTTTTGCTGCTTTAATTAACCTATCAAGTTTGGTGTTAGATTGGACTTACCCAGCCCATGGTCGATAAGCATACATTACCCCTAATGAGAATAAAATGGGATCATACCATAATTAATTTGAGGGGACCCATGCATGGAGTAAAGCTGTTTCTGTCCATTACTAGTATAGTGGGCAATCCTGGATACATTTTCTGTTTCCCATCAGCAGATCAAAGTTGCTGCTTAATATGGACAAGGATGATCTTTGTTTTACATGGAATGGTAGTTTTTTCCAGAACAGTTTTATCCTCTGCAAGATACACCTGTCCCTCTATACTGTTCTGTTGATATTACAGAAGAGGTTTAGGTCCCTAGACAGAGTATTTCTGATGCTATTTGACTTGCTGATGTGCACTAGGTCCATCAGTACTAGATCTGAGGATGCTTTGTATGACAAATGCAGATTACCTCTTAGCAATTTATAGGATACAGAGTACAGTGACAAGGCTTTGAGTTGATACATGTAAAACATATTGTATAGGCCTTGTATCCTCTTGGTAAGGTATCTCTGAGGGCATTCCAGAGGTTGCATGTTTCTGGACAGATGCCTACCAAGAGGAGCATTATTATTAATGACTGCCCTAATGAGGACTACTTAAAGGAGGACAATGTCCTCTCTAGATCTAGACACTATCTATTTGTTTATAAGCAGCACAATATAGAAGAACTTTCTTTTGACAGTGGACACATGCTGATTGAAAATTAGGTCACTGTCCACATAAGTTCCCAAATCCTGAACAAGTGGGTCAAATCTTAGGGGCAAATTGTCAATGCACTACTTCCCTGGGGTAGATTACTTCCCAAAGGATACAATAATGTATTTTTTTGTATTTAGTTTCAATCCGTGATTTTGTTTGTACACTTATTTTGTTGGCTTGCTGTACACATGCAAGAAATCTATTTAGATTCAGGGCTTAGAAGACCCCTTTTTAAAAAGCATATCAGTCCAGTGAGACCTATAGTCCACTGGTGAGGGATGCTGATTGAAGGACAATAGATCTAATGCTTAGCAGTGACATAGTTTTTGAGAGGGCAATAGTCCTCAACATTAAAACAATTTCTCCAGAAAGGACCCACCAAATTCCATTAGTTTAGCAGTTTTATTGTTTGACTGTTGTTTGTTGGAAACCATTCAATGAGTGCCACTTCTCTCTGAATTTTCCTGCTTTTTTATTGCTTGCAGTGAATTAGACTCAGTATTAGATAGCAATAAAACTAGCAATATAACCATTGTGGAAAAACTATACTTCAAAGGGCAATGGAAACAGAACAGATAGAGAGGATCACAGATAGTGTGGTATGCTTCATGTCTATGCTTTCTGGACAGTTTCTTTCCATTGAACACCAGAGGAAACCAAAACAGCAGCTAACCCCCTCCAAAAAAAAAAAAAAAAACATGGCACAGCACCTCAGATTAAACAGTGTTTTCTTTATAGAAACTGGTAGCTTTATATGTAAATATGAAAATTGTAGATGCACCCCTGCAAATAAATGTACTAATGCTTGTCTCTTTAATTCTCCCATAACAGAGCTTTAAAGACATGCAGGTAGGTGCATGTGCCTTTCGTGAAGGTTGGGTGTCGGGCTGGCAACTCAGCACCATAAAATTCTTCTGCCAATCAATCTGCGGATCAGTGATCCGCTGTGGTGACCCCTAACTGGGAAAAGCCAAAAGACATTGCTATCTTTAATGTCTACGTACGGTGTCTGAATCATTGATTGGTACATCACAATAATAATAAAAAGATTATCCTTGCTGTAATTGCAGTCAGCTGGGTTAGGTAATACTGGGACAGATAAGCAGTGCCATTTCAAAATGCTGACATCTTTAAAATAGTAGTTGTACTTCAACTATGTAACTGGGGTGTGGATTTCTACACCTGCATTACAGTGGCTGCCAAGGCAGGGATTCCTCTGCTGCTATTATTGACTACAATCCTTGGAGAATATGGATTCAAACATCAGCTAACAGTTTCTTTTTTTCCCTGCTTGAAAAGGTTTATGTTAACCCAGAGCTATTACAGCACAGACAGTGCTTTTGGTATACACTATGTGAGTAGTATAAATCCAGTGACAACTCCTGCTGTGCTACTTTCTATCAAGATCTGCAATCAGTGGTTTTCAAAATATGGATATATGTGTAATTAATATTTGAAAGTCTGTTCTTTTTAATTGCATTACTCAGGTAGAGTCTGTATAAATATGAACAGCCAAACCTAGATCTTTATACCTCACTCAGGTCTGCGGTGTTAAAATGTTTCCAGTAATGTATCTTTTCCTTTTTTAATTTACAAATCTTAAGTTCAAATTGCTCTGTAACAGGGCAGGTTTTCACACTAAACCACTTCAGAAAAGCTGACAAGTGAAATAAAACTGTACTGTTAGAATTAGTTAGGTGTAATCTTGTACAAGAGCGACCAAGCACACACAGTGATTGCTGTGGTTAGTGAAAAGGCACATTTACAAACTTGTCTTATACACTTTTAGCACTGCTCTGCTGTAGACAGCCATAGACTATTATTATATACATATTACAGATAAAATATAGTGAGCTAAAACCAGGGCTGCTTTCCTACAACTTAGGCACACTGGTGTAGAAGGAAAATACAGTTCAAACAAGTAACTATAACCAATGTACATAAATGGGGAAGGGGGAAAACAGTTCAGATTTTCACTATGTGACCAGTCAAGTCTCGCTTCTTTAACAATTTAAATGTGAGATATTTGTGTAAATCTTGAAGAACTGCTACCTACCAAAGATAATTTGCATGCATACCATAAACCATTTGTGGGCATTTAGCATCCGCAACACCAGTATTAGTTAGAAAGCTATCAAGACACCTGCTAGCAGTACAAAACTAAACTAACTGCTGCTTTTGTTTACATAATGATTTTCCTAAGAAAATTGTTAGTATCTGTGATGCCCGTGCACTGGCCCAGCAATCAAGAAGCCTCAATCCTCACCACTAACACCAGTGAGGAACGTCCATATAGGGAAAGGATAATAAATACACACACAGTAAAGTACAATTTCTCTTAAGAGCACACGGAGATCACAGTCAGTCTGTGGCTGGTTTCTCCCTTTCTCTCCAGGTCCCCAATAAGACTCCCTACTAGTACAGCTATAGGGTCCAGATCTCAGCCTAGTGGGCAAGCTAAAACCTCCAGCACCCTCTCTGTCCAACCAGTGCTTCGTGTCCTTGCCTAAGTAGCTGACACACACACACACTTTGAGATAATAGTTATATACAACCACAAAGACACTCCTGGGGAAGACTGACACAGGTTCTCCAGCTGTGCCCCTTTTATCCAGACTATACGGTAGTACCAGCTGCCACCACCTTACATATAGAGCAAGACAGTGCTGCTGATGTTGGATGTTCTCAAGACAAATGCTAAATGACCTCATTCTTTCTGTCCTTAAAGTAATAACACAGTACCACTGATTAATTTCAAATTACATCATTTCTTTCTGGTTCCCAGACTAACAGAAACTCAGAGGTTAATAGCCCTTTTGATCTTGCAGCTGGTCAGGAAGCCAGAGCAATAAAAGAAATTATACATGTAAATTCTAGCCATTAACTCTGGCCTCAAAACAATAGGAAGAATGCCTCCCTCTAGACATCTCGGCTCTGAGTTTTAGATCAAAGAATTTCACAATGCTTGACTTATCAGCTTTCTTACAGCAGAGTGCACTGCTGTTACATTTTTTTTCCAGTTCAACATCCAATACAGTCTTTTCACATTTAAGAGAATAAGCCTGTGGTTTACATTAATATTTACAGATGACAGAATTATCTACAAAATTCTATCCAGCTAGGCTGACTGCCTTCACCTATCTTCACACCCCCCCCCCAAAGAACTCAAGCTAGTTTTTCAAGTGACCCTTGAGAAACGTTGCTTGAGAGGGTTAGGTCTATCTGAGTATTCCTTACCCCATTCCCTGTCTTGAAAGCCCATCTGCATTGGCATTGCTAATCCCACTGCGGTGCTGCACTGACATATCATATGCTTACAACCCTAGGCTCCATCTTAGCAACTTGGCATTTTGCTGGCTGGCTTTGTTTAACCATGTTAGGGGATTGTGATCTGTAACTACAGGGAATTTTCTTCCATACAGATAAGGCTGAAGTTTCTGCAGTGCCCACACTCTGGCTAGACATTCCTTTTCTACAGCTGCATAGCATTCCTCCCTGGGTTGGAGCCTATGACTGAGATAAACCACTGGGTGCTCTTCTCCCTCTGAAGAAATCTGGCTAAGTACAGCTCCCACCCCATGGTTTGAAGCATCCACTTGCACAACAAATTCTTTGCTGTAATCTGGACTGGCTAACACATGGGGTCCTCCCAAAGCTTCCTTAAGCTCCTGGAATGCCTGCTCAGATGCTGGGGTCCACACTACCTTAGCTGGCCTGTTCTTCCTTGTCATGTCTGTGAAAGGAGGAGCTATGGTACTATAACTGGGGACAAACTTTCTGTAGTACCCTGCTATCCCTAAGAATGCCCTCACTTGCTTTTTGGTAACAGGTGCAGGCCATGCCTGAATGGCTTCCACTTTGGCAGGTTCTTGCCTGATCTTATCACTCCCCACTCTATGTCCCAGGTAGGAGACCTCTGCCATACCCACCTGACATTTGCTGGGCTTAATAGTCAACCATGCCCTCTGTAGTCTGCCCAGCACCTCCCCGACATGTTGAAGGTGCTCTTGCCAGGAATGGCTGTAGATGGCAATATCATCTAGATAAGCAAGGGCAAACCATCCTGCCCTTGCTAGGATGTGATCTATCCAGCCTCTGGAAAGTTGCTTGGGCATTTTTTCATCCCAAAGGGCATCTTTGTGCACTCATACAAGCCAAAAAGAGCCACAAAGGCTGACTTCTTTTTAGCACTGGGAGTCAAGGGCATCTGCCAGTAACCCTTGGTAAGATCAATGGTTGTAAGATACTTAGCCCCACTCAGCTGCTCTAGGGCCTCATCTGTCCTAGGCATGGGGTAAGCATCTGGCTCTGTGTAACTATTTAATTTCCTGTAGTCTACACAGAACCTGGTGCTTCCATCCTTCTTTGCCACCAGCACCACTGAGGAGGCCCAGGGACTGTTGGACTCTTGAATTACCCCTACTTCCAACATTTCCTGTATCTTCTCTTAGACACCCTGTAAGGGGCCTGCCTAATAAGCCTTTGGGGTCCTGTATCCACCTGGTGCTGCAACAGGTGGGTGCACCTTGGTTTCCCAGTGAACATGTCCCCAAACTCCTGTAACACTGCTTGGATTTCTCAAACCTGGGTAGGAGATAGCTGCTGGGACATTGCTACCCCTTCCACTGAGGTGTCAGTCTGAGCCTCACTGAGGAGGTCAATCACCAGATCTCCCTCAGACTCCTCCTGCAATCCACTACAAATGCTCAGCACAAGGGCCTCCCTATCATGGTAAGGTTTCATCATGTTCACACGGTACAATTTGTGCTCCTGCTTAGCAGTTCTACCATGTAGTTAACATTACTTACCTTTCTTACCACCTTGTAGGGTCCCTCCAAAGCTGTTTGCAGCTTGTTGTGTCTGACAGTAATGAGAACCATTACCTGCTGCCCTAAAGCGTACTCTCTAGCTCAGGCATTCCTGTTGTACCATACCTTTTTCTGTTGTTGGGCTTCTGCCAGGTTTTCCTGGGCCAAGCCCATGAGTTCCCTGAGCCTTGTCCTGAGGTTTAGGACATATGCCAGAACAGACTCCTTGTGAGGTTCACACTCACTTCCCACTCATCACAAATTAAATCTAGAGGTCCCCCTCACCCTATGCCTATACAAAGGGTAAAAACCCTGTGGATTCCTGGGGAACCTCTCTGTAAGCAAACAACAGATGGGGCAAATATTTGACCCACTCCTCTTAAACTTGTCTGCAAATGCCCGTAGCACGGACTTGAGTGTAGAGTTTAACCTCTCAACAAGACCATTAGTCGGGGGATGGTAGGGGGTGGTCTTCGGGTGCTTCACCTCACAGGACTTCCACAGACAAGCCAGCAGGTCTGACATTAAATTGTCACCTCTGTCAGTCGGTATTTCTTTTGGGAAGCCTACCCTGCTGAAAATCTCTAACAAAGCATTTGTCACCTTTTCTGCCTCAATGGATGACAGAGCCACTGCCTCAGGATATCTTGTAGCATAATCTACTACCACTAGGATATACTTTTTCCCTGTGCAACTTGGGGTACTCAGAGGTCCCACAATATCCATAGCTACCCTCTGAAATGGCTCTTCAATCACAGGCAAAGGCATCAAAGGAGCTTTCACCTTGTCTCCACCCTTGCCTACCTTTGGGCACTGCTCACACGTCCTGCAGTACCCTTTTACATCTCTAGAAATTCCAGGCCAGTAGATGTTCTGCATAATATGTCTCTCTGTACGGTTTATGTTCATATGACCTGCTGAGGGAATATCATGGGCTATGGCTAGAAGCACCAAATGGTAGGCTGTAGGCACTACCAACTGCTGTATTCTCTCACCTTCTAGCCCTCCCTCAGGGGTCCACTCGCTATACAGTAACCCTTTGACCCAGTATACAGAATTCCCCTTCCCTTGAGAATCAGGTGCCTCACTAGCTACCTGCCTCAGGCTTTGCAATGTAAGGTCTGAGAGTTGAGCCTGTCTCAACTCTCTCTTTGTAACCCTTCCCAGCTCCCCTTCCACATGAAGTCTGGCATCCTCTGACTGTGGTGCCTCACTGTCAGCCTGGGTAGTACTACTCACCTCTACCTTTGCAGTCACTCTGTCCAAGGGAACATCAGTACCCACAAGCAGCTGTGGCTCACTTTCAGTCTCACTGTGCTACAGTGTAACTTCCTCCCTGAAGTAACCACCTTACCAGTCCTGGCTGCAAGTGTGCGATCTGTCTGGGTCTCCCCAGGCTACCAGACCCACATGCTTGTCTCCAAGCCTGACTACATGTAACTGCATTAACACATGGTACTGCCTCATCCAAATCCTTCCCTATCAGGACATCTGCAGGATGGTAGTTTGGTACCCTGGTTGTCTCTAGACAACCTACTATCAGCATTTTGTCTTCCCCACTTACTGACTCCCTCATCTTTTGTTCCCCACCTTGCCTCCATGGACATCTGTATGCCACATGGCCCCACTGGTTGCATTCAAAACATTTAACCGTAAGTCCTGGATGTGTACCTGGACTAGTAGCTTCCCCTGGTACTGGCAGATTCTGTTGGGGCAGTCTGGGCTGCCCACCATGGGTTCTTTTAGACCCATGAATAGTACTGGGGGTCCATTTCCTGTGCAGGGATGCCCTGCTTGCTAGGTATAGGTCTCCCTTCTTCCCCAACTCCTCTGAAGTAGCACATTGTCTATCAGCTAACCAGATCCACATGCCCTCAGGCAAAGTGCTAAGAGCTTGTTCCCCTCACCAAAAGGTCTGCCAGCCCTTCAAAAATGGTGGCCTGACATCCATTCACCCACTTATGAAAATAAGTCCTCATTTAGCAACATATTCACACACACTTTCATCTGCCTTGTGTCTATGCTGACAAAACTTTTTATTATACGTTTCAGAAGTTAGCTTAAAAAATTCTAACAAGCAGTTTTTAACAGTAGTATAATCAAAACATTCCTGATCAGAAATTTTAGACAACACAGTTACAGCTTTACCATGGAGTAAGGGGGTCAGGAACCATGCCCAGAGCCTTTGGTCAACATCATACTGTTTACATACCCTCTCAAACATGTGAAGGAAACTATCACAATTATCCCCCTCTTTAAACTGTGGAAGAAATTTACTGACCTTTGTTCTTCTGGGGTCCAGTTACTCCCTTCCCCATTAGCTCCATGACTTTGGTGAAGAGTCAGCATCTCCCTTTTGTGCTGCCTCGGCCTTTCCTTTTCCTCACCTTCCAGGCATAGTAGTTTCTCATTCTCCTCAGCCTGCAAACGTCGCAGTTTCTCATTGTCCACACTCTCTAGATGCCTCAGTCTCTTAGCTGCTTCTATTTCCAAATGCCTGGCCTCCAGCTCAAGTCTCTTTAGCTCCAGATGGATTTTTAAGTCCTCTGCAGAAAGGTTGAGCTGTCCATTCTCTGAGTGTGGTACATCTCCACTGCCAGTCTGATCGTCCTCCTGGTTGCTGTTTTCTGATGTAGCTGTGACCAAAGTTGCAATCATGTGTGCCTTAACCAAGTTTCCATGCACCAGTCCCTAGCATGGCACATCTCAGCCAGCTGGCTCCTTGCCAGCTTTCCGTACTCCTCTGTTGACATGCTTGCCTGCTCTCACTGACTAACTAAGCTAACAAAAGAAATAAAACAATGGTGATCTGAACTTTGAGTATTCACTGCGTGGCTGATTTAGAGTAGAAAACACCTTCAGTGATCACTGTACACAAGCTACAGGAATTCACACTACCCACACCACTACAAGCCAATTAGTAATTACCAACCAATTAATATGTGGTGTGGATATCCCACCACTGCCAAACAATTAATATGTGACCCCCTTGCACTGGCCCAGCAATCAAGGAACCTCAATCCTCACCACTAACACCAGTGAGGGGCGTCCATATAGGGAAAAGATAATAAATACACACACTGTAAAGTTCAATTTCCTTTAAGAGCACACAGAGATCACAGTCAGTCTGGGGCTGGTTTCTCCCTTTCTCTCCAGGTCCCCAATAAGACTCTCCACTGGCACAGCTCTAGGGTCCAGATCTCAGTCTAATGGGAAAGCTAAAACCTCCAGCCCCCTCTCTGTCTAAGCAGTGCTTCGTGTCCCTGCCCAAGAAGCTGACACACACACACTTTGAGATAGGATTTATATACAACCACACAGGCACTCCTGGGGAAGGCTGACACAGGTTCTCCAGCTGTGCCCCTTTTACCTAAACTATACAGTAGTACCAGCTGCCACCACCCACTAATATCAGCTACTAAAAAGGCCCTTACTAAAGGGTGTCCAATTATTACTGTGCAATATCATTATCCAAATGGTAAGTGTAACTGAACAGCAAGGCTGTTGGAGTGGCTTTGTACAGTATCACTAAATACATGCAGTGTAGTCTTAGAACTTAAATTATCTCTACAGAAAACAGCCACAGTTGAAAGGTTTAAAAATATTTAATAAGAAATAATAAAAACACAAGACAATACTTCTTACTACACAGTGCTAGTCAAGAGTTCAGAGATCACAGCGAAATACTTAACATGATACGGTAGAAAAGTTCTGACATCAATACAGAAAATAACTAATCTAATCTTCCTAGTTCCTAGCTACATCTAAGAGAAAACAAAGTTCTAAAATAAACTTACATATAGAGCAAGACAGTGCTGGTGATGTTGGCTGTTCTCAAGACAAATGCCCTAATTTTTTCTGTCCTCAAATTGATAATACAGCATCACTGATTCATTTCAGATTACATAATTTCTTTCTGGTTCCCAGGCTAACAGAAACTCAGAGGTTAATAGCCCTTTTGATCTTGCAGCTGGTCAGGAAGCCAGAACAATAAAAGAAATTATACATGTAAATTCTAGCTG
The DNA here is from genome assembly GCF_019279795.1 of Protopterus annectens. NCBI lineage: Eukaryota > Metazoa > Chordata > Ceratodontiformes > Protopteridae > Protopterus > Protopterus annectens. The sequence continues at coordinate 588,904,708 of NC_056728.1, forward strand.
TTAACTCTGGCCTCAAAACAATAGACAGAATGCCTCCGTCTAGACATCTCGACTCCGAGTTTTAGAGCAAAGAATTTCACAATGTTTGACTTATCAGCTTTCTTACAGCAGAGTGCACTGTTATAATTTTTCCAGTTCGACATCCAGTACAGTCTTTTCATATTTAAGAGAACAAGCCTGTGGCTTGCATTAATATTTACAAATGACAGAATTATCAACAAAATTCTGTCTAGCTAGGCTGGCAGCCTTCACCTATCTTCACACTACCTACATGTTTAATTTCAGTTCTATCCAATATGAAGTAACACAGACTATGTACAACGTAGATAAGGCATTTGTTTCAGCAGAAATCTTAAGTAAATAATACAGGAAAGTACAGCATTAAGAAATATGGCAAGACAAACAAAGACAAGAAAATTCAGATCTGTATTAGCACTGTATGCAATACAAGTCATAATGAATGGAATATAGACCTTACTGCCCTGAAACACAGTATATATTTATGATCAGACCTGCTACTGACATCAAAAAATTGCCAGCCATGCTTGGGTGAGGGTAGACGTATCATACATTTCTTAAAATAAATCTGAAATTGGGAGTTCCAGGATGGCAGCAGGAGTGTAAGCTACTAAAAGTAGAACTGTGGGCAGAAAGCAGTGTAAATTAGCACAAATCTACAAACTATTGCAAATTGTTAACATAAAGTGTCAGCTGAAGTAACCTATGCTGTATGCTGACTGAACAAATTCAATGTTTTGAAATTGTAAAACTGTTTTTATAATGCATTTGTTTCTAAACAGTGTGTGTGTGTGTGTGTGTGTGTGTGGGGGGGGGGGTGATAAGTGAAAAAAGAAAATATGACAGAAACCAGTAGATAATACTGTATAAAATTATTTCTGGTAATGCATATGCAAGGACAAGTAATGCATGAAAAATTAATGAGATAAATATATTGACTTAAAAGAGGCCAGACAGCAAGATACACAAGAATTCTGCACTGGAAACACAGGCGGAAATTTGATGAATGAAGGGTATTGGTATAATTGACGTGTAAAACATGTACAGTACTTGTTTGATATAACTGAAATATAAAACATGCACACTGGAAAGTATTTTAGAATTACTGAGACGTGTAACTACCGCTGAGAACATAACTGCCCCATTTCATTTTCTTGTCATATTTGCCCAGAATGTCAAGTCTCTGGTACTTTACCTTCCTTGATAAGCTCAACTACTTTGAAAAGAAGGTGAAATCGCTGTGGTTGGATAATAAATCTAGACCTTTTAAAAACAGCTACAACATCTGAAATATTTATTGCTATTTAGCAACACAAGGATAGAGGGACGGGTTTAAAAATAAAAAAATTCAGGCAAGAAATAAACAGATCAATGCCTTTATATTAGCTGTCATTCTGTTCAACAGAGTTTGAATGAAAAAAAAAACATTGAAACAAGCTTTGCAGAGCAGTTTTTATACAGCATCAACCCTATGGCTCTGCAAAAGTATGTATCTAGTTAATATGCTGTTTCTTTCTTGGGGAGGGAAAGGTTTGTGGGCTTGAAAAAAGAGGTTCATTTGAGACAACACTCCAGAAATCTATCTATTTACATAGGTACATATATATATTTATACCTACACCTATCTCTCTTTCTCTCTCTCTGTATATATATATATATATATATATATATATACATATACACACATATACACACACACACACACACACACACACATATATAAAGAGATGCAAAAAGTGATAAAACAGACTGTGAAGGACGAGTTCACAACAGGCCTATAAAGGATACAAGTTGAGTAAAATAAAATATATGCTTTACTGTACAGAATTTGATTTGTTTGTAATATAAATGGGATTATTAATAAGAAAAAAAAACAAGGTACTTTCCTACATTTGCAATATTAACAGAGAACTAGTGATACAGGAAACAGACCTAAATCATAAGAGAACATGAACCACTTGTAAAGAAAAGTAGTAAGGATGGGTTCTTTGCTGGAATAGATGGAGAATGAAAGAAAGGTGTCTTTATATTAATTGAAAAGGGTATAAGAATGCAGATTGTGGAACAAATGAAGGAGATGCAGGGAAGATTTATAGTGGTGAGACGATGTTGACACAGTGTGCGAATTACACTGACTGCACTGAATATTCCAGCAAAAAGCAGTGAACAAAGACATTATGGGTAAAGTTATAGCCTTTTCATCAAGGATTTATGATAGAAGCAAGAGAGTGGAACTTTGTAGGAAGCAAGGAAGATGTCTCTGGAGGGCTAACATGGCATTGAATGCCATCTGAGGGCTGATACTTAGAGAAATATGTGCACATATTTGTAGTGAAAATATGCCAGAAAGAAGTGGAATATACACTTTTTTCAACAAAATACAATTACAGGCAAATTAAATGGATGTTGCATATCAAAACAATGCTATAACATGGTCTGAACCATGAAAATATATCAAGTGAAAGATTTTTTGAACTGAGGATAGAATAGAAATGACAGACCAGGAAAAAAGTGTAATATATAGTGCATATAAGACAATATTGGATTTGGGAAGATATAGTACAAAAGCAAAAATATTATGGATTGAACAATTCAAGTAAATCATGAAAATTTAGAATTTTTGCATGGAAATGTTTACACAGATATTTATATACACCCAAAAATGTTCTTACAGAAAAGAGGCATATACTGGAGATGTGATGATTCAGACAGAGGTTCTTGGGAGCATACATTCGAATGAAAGGAAATGCTTCAGTACAAAAATAACTTGAATGATCTGCTATGTCTTATAATTGGAAGAGAATTTAACCTCAGCACAGAGATATTTTGATGAGTTAGGGTAAAATAGCATGCATTAAAGAAATGAAAGCATTGTTATCCTTAGTATTGATTTTGGCTTAGAAAGCTATAATAACCAAAGACAAACCATCAATGAGAAAGGTGAAAAAATGATTAAAGAGATTAAAAATTTAGAAATGAGATTAAAACCAACTTCATATGTTTTAATCTCATTTCTAAATTTTTAATCTCTGTAAAATGCTTGAAACTGGGATTGTGTCAATATGGTTTGTTTTCATTTATATAAATGTATGATTGCCTATGTTATAAGTGATAATTTAATAACAATGTGTCTTGTTTAAAAAAACATTATTTCATAGTAAGAAAATGGACTGTATGGGGTGCTGTATTTAAATTTGACTTGAAAACGATTTGATATTTTTATTTATTTATTTAACATTTGTTGACTAGGAAAGTCCGACTAGGACTATTTTCAGTGGAGGCCCAGGGAGAAACGCTCCAGATGCATGTCTTTTAGAATGTTAGAATTTTGGAAGATATGCAACAAAGTCCCTAAGATCTATATTTATTTAGTAATATAGAGCCCAATATAAGGTGAAAAATCACTAGTTCAATTGTTTAGACTTGTAGTAGAGTGTAAATAAAATAATATGGTCACTAATTAATTTCTGATCTCAAGTTAGATTGTAAATAGTTAATTTGTGCGTTCAACTGTCTTTTTTTTTTTTTAATGATCAAGTTAAGACAGACATGGGGTTAAGACTATACATAATAGCTGATTGATTTGCATGCCTAGCAAAGCCATGTTGTTGATAAATGAATGTATGTACTAACTGTCTGACATGAGGCTGCTTTATTAGTATTGTATACACATATAATGATAAAATTGTTATGTCAGCAAGAAGTGCTGAAATGTCAAGTGCACCATGCCCGAGGATTGCACAGTATGGTATACTAAAAATTGTTGCTAATAAAGTAGTTCCATTGTTTAAAAAAAGATAAATCTGAACTCATTCTTACCCTGCAGCTTTGAAAAGTTACAAATCTAACAACCTACTTACAGCATTACGATCTTTGACCCTCCTCTGAAAAGATAAAAAAAATAGTAAAACATGGTATGGGTTTCCTGAGTCATAGAGAGGGACCTATAGCTTGCAAGGAGGTGGTGTTGGATTTTGCCTATGGTAATTTGAACATGGAGTAGTTCAAGTACTTTGTCCTGTTTGACCATCCTTAATGTATATTTTTGATGTAAATAGATTCGAGAGACCTCCACCTTTAGTCCCCGTCTCTGTGGTAACTGGTCTAAATATGTGGAGGGCATTATAACCTTGCACTGTGCTTTAAACCATGTCTCAGGGACTACACAGATGTCAGCATTCTCTAGGGTTTGGAGAGCTTCTAGGGAGTGGAGTTTTTTTGTTTAGTCTCCTAGCATTTGGCAGTAATACCTTTAGGTTTTCTTGGTTTTGATTTTCTATGTCAGAAATACTTTCAGTTTGGCATTGCCTAAAAAAGTACTATGAGGGAAGACAATGTTTTAGCTAATATTTGAAAGCCTAGAGGGGACAGATGCAAAGCAGCGTGGTCAGCTGACCATCTCCTTCCATGCAACCCCTTAGAATGACACCAGAAACTAAGCCAATTATTAGTCATTTTTCTTTTGTTTGTATTGTGGCATCATCCTTAGAGAAGGTAAAATGCTGCTCAGTGCTAGGCTCATACCAGCCTGGGACACATATTCCAAGAGCTCCATGATGTCTCTCTTCATAAACTCTAGGAAGTTACATCTCAGGTCATTTACATTCACATGGACTATGTCTGAGTTATACTGGTACTTGTGGTCCAATGACCTGAATGCATGCGTAATGTGGTGGATCCTAGCTGCTGATAAGCAACTGACTGTGACTTTCTCTCCTTACTCAGCCTGGTGAGAGGGGCATCAGTGTGTCTCACGATGGAGTCTCCAATGACCAGAATGTTGGATTGTGTGGTGGCTTGCCTTATGGGCTTAGAATTAGAGGCTCCATGAGATGTGACTGTATGTGTTGATGTGGGTGTTGTTTTGAAAGAATGCATTTGGAGCTGCTGAGGGTATTGGTTATGTGTACTTCATCTAGGAGGTCTTTGTGGTTTAGGAAGGTTACATTTAAGCACCTCAGCATATGTGGTTCTATATGTCTGCTTTGAATTTTATGTGATGGGTATAGTGTGTGTGTACTACTGGCAACCTTATTGACATTAGGAGTACTTTTACGCGAGAGCTTTGCTCCAGTTACATTGTTTAAATATATCAGTCACATACCATACCAGTTTGAGAATTAACTGGTTTTCAGTAACCATGAAGTACTTTCTACATTGCCTCAGGATGCCCATATCCACCAAGCTGGTAACGGAGATAGTAGGAAAGTTCATATCCATGGCACCAGACCCTTTTTATTGATTAGACTGTTGAGTGAGAATATAAAGCAATGCCAGGAGTATCTGGTTTGCAACTCTGGAGACACTGCTTGTCTCTGCAAACTAGATGTCATATGTGCAACTAGGCACTGGTGAAATTTCATTTGTGCTTTTACAGGAAAAATGTCACTCAGGGTGTCTGTGTCCATAAAGGGCACAGCCAAACACTTGAGGGGAAACTAATAAGTAGAGCCTGAAATTTTAAGGATGAACTATTTAGGCGGATATTCTGAAGTTAGAAACAAATCAAGCAGTACTTACTGAAAACAAAGAATTAACTTGTCAAGAATGATGAAAAGAAGGGAGTTGTGTGAATGGCTACTCCTGGCTACTTCTAGTGTTGGTCTCACCAAAGCTTTACTCTGCTGGGATACAATGCTCCCTTGCTTTTTCTCTCACCAGAAGCAAAACAGTAGCACCAATCCCATAATGAGAAGCAGACCACAGCCTGTTTGGTGATCCACGGTTTATCCCAGATGATGCAAGGGTCTGTGGGCTTCTTGTAGGATCATAGGAAGTTACTAGGCTAATGGCCCTATGGCCCTTACAAGCCTAGCCAAGTTCTACCCTTATTTCCACGATCAACATCTATTGTTCATGTCCAAGAGGGACACAGGTGGAATCCCAGGGGTGAATTTACGGTTACCCATCCAATCGTTCATATTGTATTTAAAGAGGGCCAGTGAGGTGCTCTGTTGAAAATGAAGTGGAAGTCTGTTCCAAAGGTGTAATAACATCTGGGAGACAAATTTTTCCCTCTAGCAGATTGTATTAATGTCACATACCAGGTTAAGGTCTTTAGAGAGAGTCACCCATGTACCATTTGACTTGTGGATATGCAGCATTTCCAATAAAGCATGGTCAGAAACAGCCTTATATGCAAGGCAGAGATTGCCTCTGAGTATTCTGTATGAAACAGAATAAAGTGACAGTGATTTCAGATGATCCACATAGGACAGATGCTGAAGACCTTGAATTTTCCTTGTGAGGAACCTTTGTGGTCTTTAAAGTTGCTGCAGGTGCTTGGAAAGGTACATACCAAAGGGGCATTGTACTCAGTTATTGGCTTGATGATGGAAGAGTACAGGGAGAATATAACTTCTTTTTATCTGCAGGAGATGCCCTTACTTATGAGATGAGCAATTTAGACTGCCCTTTTTACCACTGTGCAGACATGGTGATCAAAGGTAAGGTTGATGTCAACTAGTGTGCCCCGGTCTCTCACCACTGCGTGTGTACTTAGGGTGTCGCTATTGATATGCTAGTTAGCAGGAACATTGCACTTACCGAAAGGCATGATAATACTTTTTTTGCATTGAATCTAAGGCCATGACTTTGGCACTAATCATTTGTTTCTGTAAGACCCTCTTGTAGGGCATTGATATCCTTTGGAGATTCCATGACCACTCCCAGTTTGCAGCCATCAGCAAACTCTGTCAGCCACAGACCTTTAGTTTTTGCTTGTACTTCAGAGAAATAAATTCCAAACAGTAGAGGTCCCAGGACTGATCCCTGTGGAACACCACTGGTTACAGGCCTGGTGTTGGAGGTGGATTCCCCTATTTTGACTATATGTGTTCTATCTGTGAGCCAGTTAGTGACCCATCTAATGATATAAGGGTTGATAGCTAGCTAGGTGAGTTTTTCAATGATGCCTGAGTGTAGGATAGTGTCAAAAGACTTGGCTAAGTCTAGGTAGGCTGTATGCACAGATTTCCCCCTCGTCCAGTGTCTTGGTGACTGTCTCAAAGAAGTCTACCAGTAGTCTTTTCCTGGTAGATGCCTTGAATAGAAATCAGACCAATCAGGAACATCAAGCACAGACACTGCCCAACTAGAAACAGTCAGGAATCAATGTACTCTGTTCCTTCTTTCACCAGCAGCAGAATATAAGCACAAATTCCAAGCTGTCACCTATGAAGCAGTTATTAGGCTTTCTGGTGATCAGCAGTCTCCAGGAAATAATGTCCCTGTGCTCTTTCTCTCACCAGAAGAAAACAGAAGCACTAATCCAAAAATGACTACTGAGAAGCAGAATGTGGGTTCTCCAGTAATTGGTGGTCTTGGAGTAGATGTTGCAGATTTTAATGGTAAGATGGAAAACAATAGTTAATATTCTAAGTGCTGCAATGTGCACTGAGCAGTGTGCACAATCTCTTGTAGCTATAATGCATGCTAGCTATGCAGCAGCTCTTCCAGTTAACAAAACTTGAGCTTTCATATGACAAGTTTTTCTTAGCTCCTTAAGATACAGCTTGTGCAATGCTGGCAGCTACCCACTGAATATGGACATATATTATATGTGAATATAAATGGATGAGCTGTGGCACCAAATCTTAAAACAAACATTATTTATGGAACATCTACACAAATCAAATGAGTGGAATGTTGGTTTTCTGAAGCCTGTGATTTTACTGTAAAGTGTCCTTCCCTTATTTCTACATGTAAACATTCCCTCAAATTGTATCATTAA